>NC_137881.1:22610795-22650795 GCF_963924005.1 Protomyctophum bolini | reverse complement strand
ATTTGAATAAGATTTGAAACCACCTCTGAATGTGGCTCAAGTCACATTGGAAAAAAATCTGATTCCATGTGAACCGTCTGCATTTAGACTTATTTAAACAAATCGGATGTCAATCTTCATGTGGAACAGATCTGATTCAGGCTAGATTTGGCTGCCAGTGTAAATGACGCCTTAGATCATGTCAAAGGTCATGTCTCACCTAGATGCAGGATCTTTAACCCATTCTGGGCAGGAACCCATGTTGGTGTTTTAATTAATTTTGACCTGAGATTAAATTTATCCCCTGAGCAAGCAGGCAAGCTTAGCTTTACTAGCACAATGGTAAAGATGTCAGCACTTGCACAGGAAACCGGGTTCCCATTTGGGGTAGAAAGTTACATAGTGTAGCTTTAACAAGAGTGACTGAATGATGAAAACATTGGACCGATTTGGAACATGGGTTATTTTTCACTTTTGGACTTAAGAGGTTTCTGCCTGACAGCGACGACTTGCATTTTCCCCCCTTTTTGGAATCTAGCAGGAAAATAGCCAGAATCGACATGCTGTCAGAAAGCATTAATATGTTCAAGCAGACTTATGATGACACACTTTAGTCCATGAGGTGGAAAAAAATGTAGCGCACAATGACCTGATAACAGTAGCATTTGGAAGTATTACCATCATGACGCCAGTGTTGATTTTGACAGATTTTTTTAAATTTAGTTTTAGTCATAGTCTTTTGAATGAATTTTCAGTTTTAGTAACATTTTAGTCAGCTTAAATGTTTTATTGTCTAGTTTTGGTCGACTAAATCTACAGTTGATTTAGTCGACTGAAGTGTATTTTGGCAGGCCTTGATGGCGTCATAATGGCTGATTTTGCAGTTTGGTTGCATGCTGAAAATAGCCAATCTACGGGTCGCAGCGTGACACGTGAGCTGAGACGAACATTTTCCGTTATAGTTTTAGTCGACTAGACAAGACTAGACACTAGACTACATGACGCTATCTTTATCAATTACAAATCACTTACTCTTAACCCATTAGAACTGTGTAGATTTTTAGCTATATTGTGTTTTTCAGATAAGTCTTATAGGATTTAGAAGGCCTTTCATTGTTGTCAGGCACAAACCTCTTTTCTTCATATTCTAACTTTTTATGTGGATTTTTCTTTTTTTTCTTTTTTTCATAAAATAAAAATGAGGGGCTAAGTGATTAAAAAAGCGATTCCGTTACTGAACAAAGCGTTGGACCTCATGTGATGGACAACGGAGAAAGCATGTCAAAACCTCGGGAACAAATCCTCTTACATCTACAATACTTAAAAGGGCAGGATGTCAGAAAACAACCTCTGCACTCTCCTTCTGCATTTCAGCGGATCAGCCGACACAGTGGGAAGAGCGCGGTGGGCTGGATAAAGCGTAATAATTCAAAAGCCATGGACTTGGAAGTTCAGAGCCCTTTGCTTTAAGCCTCTAATCTCATCAGCGGAGTCTCTGAGGAGAAGCAGGGGGCTTGGAAAATCTTGTGATGCGGAGCGGCACAGGTGGCGAGGCGGCCATGCAATGTTCTACTGAAAGCTTCTGTAAACAGGAGGTTGAAGGGTTCCTCACTGGAGCTTCCAACAGCTGGACACAAAGAATACAGCACGTGTGTCTCTCCATGGCCTCTTCAAAAGGTCCAGGGTTCTTCGACTTTGTACTGCTGTTTGGTCGTATTAAAGATAGCTATGATAACATGATGTAGTTAAGATTATAGCTACACTTCAAATCCAAAAAAAACTAAACTGATTTTGATTCAAGTTCAAAATAGCACCAAAATATGTTCAATATGTTCCAGAATTGGGCCTTTAACCACTTAACAAATATACTATACTTAGCCGAGCTACAAGCTCACAACGTGCACGTGAGCTTGTAAATCTGCAGTTTTTCTGTTTGTTTTGTTTTTGCTGAATGTTCACAAACCCAGAATAGAGATCTGCCAGGCATTCATGAAGTTAAGCACAATGTTTCTACAGTATGTAGGCCTACAAACCATTTTATATAAATGAGGCCATTGGTTCTCAAAGTGGGGTCTGGGGACTCCCAGGGGTCCTTGGGGGGGTTCTGGGGGTCCCCAGCAAGTAGTTTTAATCACTTTATCCATTTATACGCATTCAAAGATGCAGATCTGCAAGATTGTACATTATATAACCCTGGCACAAAACCTTTTCAGATGGGGGTCTGTGGGCAAAACAAAGTTTGAAACAAAGTTTGAGAATCACTGCCCTAGACAGTCCGACTTCTCTCCCTAACCTCGTTGGGTCTGAGTAACCTAATCGGTTCTCACAGGTGGAGGGCTGGAGGCTCATACGAGGGTTCCTGAAACGTGGGGGCCCGGCCCCCCTTCTGCGCTCCGGTAGCTCGGGTCACTCTTGCATGTTGCCATGGGGTCAGTGAGCGGTGAGAAAGTAGCCCAGAGGACCTTCGAGACAAGCGACTTTCTGTGTGTGTCAGTCAGACCTGGCTCTGGCGTACAGGTGTTGCATTACAGCCGGAGTGTGTGGAGGGGAGGGGACCCCGCAGTGTGGAGGAGGGGAGGAGGCTCCCCACAGGATACACAGTGCAATCCTCCAGAGTTAAAGGGCCATGGACTCGATAGTTAAAATTGACAAAAAGCACGGCAAGTCTACAAAACAAGGGATTCTATCCACGTTACAATGTCCTAGAGATGGAATGCTGAGGTGGAGCGCCACACCTACTACCATCAGCTCCCAGTACTGACCGCACAGCTTGCCGCGCCCAAGCTGTGCTGCTCATACGCTGAGTCGGCGGTGCAACCCCCGATCTTGTGGTCCAAAGGCCGGCTGAGCTATACTGGACCTAATTAACCTTACAGGTCTATTTGGTTACGTTTGCACCCCTCCTGAGTAGATGTAACACTCAGGCTTCTCACAGTGCAGCGATCTGCCTGTCAAGGCACTTGGACGAGTGGGAGTCAACGGTCTTAAAGCATGGTGTTTGTGGCTCGGGATAATGATGGCATTCTGCAGACAGGGTTGACCAGAGTGACCATGGGTGGTTTGGCCATTCCGTCTATGCACAGTAAAAATCCCCAGTTGATTTAACTGTGTCACCCTTCAGGAAGCCATGTAATGACATGTCATTTTACCTAAATAAGTAAAAAACAAGTAAAGTCCTATCTTCTTGAAAATAAATTTAAAAAAGAAGCACAGATGATATGGCTCGCAGCCTTGCACTTTAACCCATTAAGAAGGTAAGTCTACAAAGTTCCTTCAAAATCAACTTTTTTCGTGCTAATGAGCTTGTAGGTCTGCCATTTTTGAAAAATCTTTAAAGTGTGTTGCAAATCTTTGAATATATATTCTTTCGGCACAGTTGTGTAGGAGTAGGAGTTGAGACATTACATTTAGTTTGACTCGGTTCCACAGATAAAATATTGTGAAAATAGCGTTGCGAGCTTGTAGATCAGGTATTTTAGTATTGTGTACAGTAATGGTGTTTTTCTTTACTTTTTTTAAGGTATTAACAAGGTCTCGGCCCACAGGTTGAGAACCACTGCCTAACACTAACACTACTAGAGTAAATGTACTTGGTAACATTACACCACTGGTAGACGTCCCTTCTCTCCGGCTGTGTGACATTAATAAGGCCCCGGGCTATCGGGATGTTTATTTTGACCTGTCACTCCCCCCCATGGGGTGCAACTGGCAATTTATGAGCCAAGACATCCCTGTCCATCTGGGTGACAGTTGAGGAAAAACAGTAGCGTCGGGCCGAAACGGCCCATGGGGGTGATTTATGATGGGGTCGAGGGGGGAAAATGAGAAAAAGGGAAACCGGATTAAATTTGTGTTAGCCGCTCGCCTCGTCAGACAACATAAAACATATTCTGAGCACCCAAACAGACAGGTTTTTGATCCCAAACTTTTATTGGCCACACTTTCTGCCTCGACTATTAAGTCTACGGCATTGGTTGTCAAGGTGGGGTACCGTCCAAGGACCCCTAAAGGGTCCTCGAGGGGTTACCAGAGCAGGGGCTCGACCCCAAGATGAGGAACAGCTCATTTTCACTGGCTATACTGTAAGTTAGCCCAGTGTAGTGGTTCTCGAACTGTTTATTTTAAACTCAGAGTATACGAATGAAACCAAATGGACAAATGGGTCCATTTGTAGACTCTTGTTACAGATTTTTATATTTGAAAATATATGCCAAGGTTTTTACGGTTCTAGGGCCCCCGGTTTGACCTGAATTAGGCTACCGTCCCCTATTTATTGGCATTTCTATCTCTAGGACCCCAATACAATAACATATAGTAAAATCAAAGTTAATTTAACTCTGAGAGTGTACAAATGGAACCAAATGTAAACTCTCTGAGTTACATTCATGGTTCCTAAAAATAATTTAGTTGGGGACCACCTGGAACTCCCTCAAGAACCCCTAGGGGTCCCTGGACCCCACTTTGGGAACCACTGTGTTAGACAGTTTTAGAATACTGTACTAAATCTAACAACACAAATCTTCTCTTATGGGGGTTTCCAGCACAAAATCTTTTCAAATGGGGGTCTGGTGCGACACCGTGGGGGTCCTTAACATGAAAATGAACTAAAAGAGAACTACTGGCATGAGAACCAAGCAACAACAAAAAAAAGCCTCAGGACAACTTAATTCCTAAGCACTTTAGTCAAGGGCCAGCCAGCTCACTAAGATAAAAGGGGGATCAGAAGCATTAAGTCCATGACGTTTTAATGTTAACCATAGAACGGATCATTGGCCCAGACAATGGTCGACATGTGTTGTGCTCCGCCGTGCACAAGGTACAAGGGGGGGTGGGGGGTGGTGGGGGTATACATCTGGAACAGATCAAGCGTCCCTCTTCGTTCGGAGGGGACGACGTGTGCGGAATCGTAGCTGTAAGTGTAAGCCCTCCTCGTGTGTGCCGTTAGATAGAGCTTTTCACATATACGCACATGTGTATGTGTGCGTTTATGTGAAGCATAAGCATCTCCGCCTGGTTTAAATCACAGACCCCCCCCCCCTCCCACACACACACACACACACACCGCCACACCGCCCCCTTCCCATTTCAATATTTCCTTCAGGAACATAGGCTGGAAACATAATTGAATATACACCTACATTTCCACATGGATATTAGTGGCTTTTTCCCCCCCTACTTCTACAGTCAAGAGACGGATGGGTGCTTTCAGAGCCCCATTCAATGCTCTTGTGGTATGATAGTGTCACGCCAAGAATAGACAATCGACCCCAGTACCCGCACGGAAAATAGACGATCTGCAAGCTCACAGGCTTGTAGATTGGCTATTTCTGACAGTTTATTTTCAGTTTCAGTTCAAGCTCATGTGAGCTTACGGATCTGCTACTTTGGGTGCTTTCGTGTGACGCCGTAGTATGATGAGCAAGCAGGGCGTTAATTTACGAAACACAAACAAAGTTAAAATATATAGTTAAGAGGTTTCTGCCCCGACCGCAACAAAATCTGGCTTGAGAGTGCCCTAAGGAAGGAAGGGGGGGGTGGCACACTTTTCTCATTACTTTCCCGGGACGTTTTGCCAAAAAGAGGTGCCCGGCAGGCGGCAACCCTTCCGCCGTCTTCTGAAGGAGTGGAACAGATGGTTGCAAAAAAAAAAACCACACACACACGCACAAAAAACCACAGAACCACGTATATACGAACAGAGGAGGAAAACTGCCGATGTGAAACACAAACACAACTACAAAGTGAAACCACCATTCCCCCCCCCCCCCCATCGATATAATCAGCCCAGCCACACTAACATCTTCCCCTATCGTTTCCTTCAGCGCAGCCAAAACACCGGGGGGACTGGGGGACACCACTTGCAAACACTTAACAAATCACCATGGGAAGAAAAACACAGCCATATTGATGCGTTGCCTTTGTAGTGCAGGAAGACGCACAAGCAACATCAAATGTACTAGAATACAAGTTCTATTGGGTGCTGACACACATGCACGCACAGTCGCACACACACACACACACACAAACAAACACACGCAGTAGGTACTGTATACACAGTCATTGTTTGATTGATAGTCTGACATACAGACAGACAGATAGTAGAAGTATATTGTGCATGTTATGTTACATAAATTAGCCTATTGGTGCATTCATTGTTATAATGCACTCATGTCAAGATATCGATGCTAAAAGACATAGGCTGCAGTGGATGCAGTCATTGTGCATGTGCAGTGCATGCAGTGCCATGCACCATTCAGTGCGTTTATCACATTTGACTTTGGTTAAATAGATGACGATGTTCTTTCTCTCTGGTCCTGCTGTCACCAGTAATGTAAAACGCCATTGGGTACCACAAGGCTACCAGCTATCAAACAATGATAAATAAAATAGAAAACATGTCCATATGCAAGACATTTTCGTATTCATTAACGACAAACTCAATTGTGTCTTGTCTGAATCATGTGAAGAGGAATACACTGTAGGTTTGGAGTGGATGTTGGCTGTTTAGCTCACTGCTTGTCAAAGTGGGGTCCGGGGACCCCCGGCCGCTCTTGGCGGTGTTCCAAGGGGGACCCCCGGAAAAATGAGGAACAGTTTAAACTAGGGATGTGCCGATGAGACATTTTGGCCGATATCGATATCCGATATAATTAATTGCCGTTATGGCCGATAAACGATATCACCGATATGATCTCATTCTGTATTGAAAAATTATAATAATTTTGTCCATTCTGAAAACAGGGTGTCTGCACTGCAGGCTTAGGCAAGTCAGATTTAACTTTAATACCGTTATATTTAATATTGTAAGCTTGTAGATCTGTTCAAGCTGTTACTTTGGACTTGTTTATCTATAAAGACAGACCAATTAATCGGACCGATTAATTACTCGAACCGATGTCGATTAATCTAAAAACAACTCAAATCGGCCAATACCGATGTGTTTTTTCGATTAATCTCCCATTAAACACTTTTTTTAAAACAGCCTATGTCATGTTTTGGCTATTTCAAAAACATGTTGATCGACAAGCTCAACCCGAAACAAAAATGTTGACGAATCTTCTCTTATGGGCACACAATTCTTTCAAATGGTTGTAACTTGTCTGTGAAGCCAAATACATATTCAATTTGGGGGGATCCTGAGTTGACTCCTTGACATGAAAACGTTTGAGATGGGTCCTTGAGGGGTCCCATGCAGCTTAATGACTGTCCTGATAGCTATAGGAACCAAATTAACCAGCTGTTGCTCTGAGAGTGTGCACTCTCAGAGTAACAGCTGACACATTCAATCAGTTAATAGCCTACTACCAGGGGAACAGTTATGGGGCCTATATAATTGCATACCAAACAACTGGGGGTCCTTGAAATTAAAAAGAAAAAAAACTCCACTGGTTTAAATTACCTGCCAGTCAGCAGCTGACTCCTGGAGGGGCTACACAGAGGCTGCACGTAGTAATTCTCCAGCTTGACCCCCTGCGCTGCCAGCCTGTCCAGGGTGGGCGTCTTAATCTCGGACCCGTGGTAGCCGACGTCCCGGAAGCCCTGGTCATCCACCAGGATGAAGATGATATGCGGCGGCTGACCACCGGCCGGCTTGTTCATGTCAAGTTCGTTCGCTTGGTTCCGCCGCAGATGATCGGCGTTGTTGTTGTTGGTGTTGTGCTGCTGATGGTGGCGGTTGTGCCAGCTCTCCCACTGGTGATGCCCCCGCGTTCCCTCCACCACCGCCAGGACGCTCGCCAGGATCCAGGCGAAAAACATCGTCTTGCTGGGGACCGATCGCGCGTTTTTACGCGTATTACGCCCAGTAGTTGGATGGGGTTGTGTTGTCAGCTGCGCTGCGTCTCGTTGCAGCGGGGACGCTGGGTCCGTCGTGGGGCGGCGTGTCGCACATGTTCGAGGGGAACAGCAACGCTTGGAAATTGGGTTCGCATTATTCTTGTCCTTCACGCTGCCAGTCCTCGTCCTCTCCTGCTACAATCAGTCCAATGAACCGAACACATCCCAGCTGCGACGGAGGGGAGGGGAGGAGGAGGGTGTTAAAAACTGTAACTTGACATAGGCTACACAAGCACAACGAGGCGTTTCCACGTGTAAACGAGGACGGTGCCTTGCAGGCTTGCAGTTTCATAAAACGCTTTTCATGTTCACTTCGTCTCATAGACTGTCGTCACTCAGGTTTGTTGTTGAATCTAATGTTGTACGTAAGACGATGCGCTGTCACTTTCTAGTTCGGATTCGGAATGATCTCATCTTTCTCCCAAATAGACACAAATAAAAGCTTTCAAAAATGTTATCAAGACTATAGTTCCCAAAGTCACATTAACGGATCGGTATACGCAGTAACGCAGCACAGGCACAGCACTAAATGGATGGTCTTCATTGAGCTTGATTCAAAAGTGGACCGTCTTGTAACTGTTAACTAACTGCCTCCAAGCAGCAGTGAGTCCAAGGACCGACTCTGACATACAAGGGGTGCACACTGCACAGTTTCACTAGCAGAGGAGGCAGGTCTTAGGTCTATATGCGCTCTGAGCCACTGTGCTTAGCCTGCCCTGGTTAGAAATACACCAATAAGGATGCCTCCCCCTGGCCAGCCGGGGCGCCTGATGGAGGGGAAAGGAACTGGTTGGAATAACGTGTTCCTTCCACGCGCTACGTCCAACCAGGGAAACTCCCCCCTGTCAGGTGTAAAGGAGCAACTTGGACACTCAAGCATAAAGGAAGCATGAGTTAAGTCCGTTGCTCTCCCCAGGTTGGCGGAGGATGTGTAGAGCCCAGGATCACATTGACACAGGGGTGAAAAATGGGTTACAAAATCATGGGATAAAAAATATATTAAAAAAAAAAAAGAAATACACCAATAACTTGAGTTTTACGTTTTTGGGAAGCATCAAGCATGCATATTTAGCCTACTGAAGTGAAATGGATATTAAACTATATTTATCAGACACGCCCTCTCCCAAATATCAAGTAGAAAGACTGATATTGTCCTTCTAATTTTGATTGAACATTTTATTAACAGCTTGCAAAAAGGTACTGTGTATATATTATTATTATTTTTAATATATATATATATATATATATATATATATTATTATTTTTTTGTAACACTATAGGCCTATTTGACACACTCTCAAAGTGCCACATGGCATACAGTCATAAATAAAAATCACACATATATCATCTCATTCCGGCCAATCACAATTTGTGTCCTCACTTTTGCTTCTTCACTTTTCTGCCCTTTTCTGCCCTCACTTCACCACGGTGAAGTGGGCCACATGCACACACCACACAAGTGGTGAAAAAGGCCCAACAACAACTCTACTGCCTGCGGCGCCTGAATAAGTTCAGAGTGAGCCCCCCCCCATCCTCAGAGCATTCTAGAAGAGTACCATTGAAAGTGTACGTTCTGACGAGCAGCACCATTGCCTGGTTCGAGAACTGCACCAGTGCACCACCACAGAACGGAAAGCACTGCAGAGGGTGGTGCGAACAGCGCATCGTGGGAGGGGAGTTTCCCCCTCTCCAAGATATACGCGAGAGACCTTGTGTGGCTCAGAGTGTAGAGTGGAGAGTAGCGACACGCTTTGATCTCACCACAAAGCGGGTGCCTATGGGCTATAGTTACAAACATTGCTCCTATGGCTTGAACTATCCCATTGAGATAGAATGAGCACTTCCACATTCCATTGTTACAATGGGAGTCAACGCTAGCACGCTTTGGTGCCTATTGGCAATAGTTCCAAACATTGCTCCTATGGCTGAAACTATCCCATTGAGATAGAATGAGCACTTCCGCATTCCATTGTTACAATGGGAGTCAACGCTAGTGTCTCCACTCTCGTAGGCTACTATATTACTCTGGTGTGGCTAAGGCCGAAAACATCCTCAGGGACATCCATCACCCCAGCCATAGGCCTTTTCAAGCCACTGCCGCACCCACAGCCGGGCAAACGTTTCCAGAGCATCAAGAGCAGCACCACCAGACTCTTGAACAGTTTCTACTTGTCAACAATTAGATTGTTGGGTGGGAACTAAGTTGGGTGTCACTGCACAGACTGAACTGAATTTGTCTGTTTTAATAGACTCTTTATATTATACACGTACATCACATTCATGACCTTTTATTTATTTGTATTATATATGTATGTATAGTATGCATGTATGATGCATTCACATTGTATCATGTAGATTAGTCATGTACTGTACTATGCACTTTATGCTCTATGCTATCTTTAAACTGAAATGATGACCAACCAAGAATTTCACTGTGACAATAAAGATTCTGATTCTGAACTGTATACACAGTTAAGAAAATAGTTTCAAGTTTAAAAACACAATGGCATCAAGCAAATGCCTTGTTGAAAAGAAAGGTTTTTAGTCCCCAGATTGCAGGGGGAAATATTGAAAATCAGTTTTCTTGAGATCAGTTTCTAATTGATTAGTTTCTCTTCTGTGACTCCTCAGGGACGTAGAAAAAGAAAAACATGTTCTTCTCTGTTTTTATACTCCAGTAAGCTGCTGGCATTTGATTAACGCAGCCCAGGAGAGATTTCATATAAGTGGGAAAACACTTGTGATGTCTGGCGAGTCAACCATATGTCACTCAAACGAGCCACTCAGGCATAATATAATAGTTTGTATAGAAATAGCATACATACTGTACAGTATGATTGAATCTGTCATAGAGCTTCAAGATGTGAAAGAATAATATATACCATCATGATACCTTCAACTAATTATATAGGCTACTATACCTTAGCCACTATTAAATGATAAATGGTGCATTTATATGGCGCTTTTATCCAAATTGATTTACATAGATTGTGCATTACATTCCCATTCTCTCAATCTCACACACAATAACTCTTAGTCTTATCCCAAACATTTTAGCAAATAAAGACCACGCTTTCAAACAAAAGATGAATTTTTGATGATAATCCTGAAAAGTAACAGATTTGGACATAATGGTATGAGGTTTCCCCTTGACAGGAACGATATACCAGCCTCACATACTATGTTTCATATATACTGTATCTGTGGCTTGTGAAAATGTACATCATTCTCTTTGTATGCATAATCATAATTGTGTTGTGTGACGCTGCCTTGGGTGTAATCTTGTTCTCCGAGGTTGTGTTGTTTGTTTTGCCACGGTAACTGTAATTCAATCAAGGCTAATTCAATGGAGAGCCATCAGGATCACATGAGCAAAGCACAGCAGTGTGTTTGTTATCCATATCTGCGTGTCTGTGACTGTGATAATGACCTGTTATCATAGATTACCGGTAAGCCACAAGCTTTGATATAAAATGGCTATCTCGTGTACCCTATCGCCATGTCTTCTGCATCCCATTAAGAACATGATTAAGGGCTTTGATACACCGGGCAACGCTACAAGGGCCCTGCATGCACATTACTCACCAATGACATGTTTAAATATTCAGGGAAAATGCCAGCGTTGAGAGCTTGTAGATCGGCTATCCTCGCTATTTGACGTAGTCCTATACAACAATATAGGGCTTACAACTATACTTAACCCTATTGACCAGAGTTCCCCTATACTGTATGTGTGGTTCTAATTAGAGTTCACACCTTTAGAATCGTAGTGTTTTCACCGTTATTTGGAAGCGCACTTGCAAAATCTCCATGGCCCACCAGTGGTTGAGAATCACTGCTGTGCTGTATCTATGACTGTACGTATATGCCCCTTCCTTTTTCCCCTCTACACCAAAATATCTTTTTGGATAATTGCTGATCTACAGCACGAGTTGTGAGAGTGTATATCGGCAAACTTTCGCCAAATGTTCTTACCAAAGAATAGCGGTGCTAGGGTTCAGGCAATCTGGGAACCCATTTGGTTAATGCCGTTAGCACAGTGGTTCCCAAACTTTTCAGGTCAAGACCCAAAAAGAGAGATTAGACGTTTGTCCGGCACACATCTAAAATCTACAAGCGCACGACGTCTTGCGAGTTTGTAGATCTGCTATCTTCACTACTTCTTAATTATATATATTTTTTTAATTCATGGAATTTCTTAGATTTGTTTGTTCATTTTAAAATGTATACAGATATATATTTTTTATTAAAACCTTTTGAAATATATTTTTAATGTAGCAAAAGAAAATGGGATGCATAAAAATTGGTCTGACACCCACAAATGGTCCCGACACACTGCTTGGGAATTAGGGTCCACATGGTTAATTGTGTAAACAGCTACTACTGTAATAGTATTGACTATATGTATTGAGACATCACCCATGGCCAGGTGTTAACTCTCTCCACAATGTTCGCTCTATCACAGGTGTCTGGAAAACCTTGCAAACACCCGGCTTTATCTCATGCGATGTGTTTGTTTGCTTATAGGGGATCGACGCACGCAGCTGGCTGTGCCAGTGGCCATATTACTATGATGGCGGGCTGCGGTATAAAGAGCCATGGTGTAGGCCAGTGAATTGAGCAAGAGGTGTCTGGGGGGCCTGTGCACACAGTGAGCGTCTGTGAAAGACTCCCTCACAGGCCAGCTTTAATTCAGGGCCTTTAATTCTGACACGTGGAAAGCAACTAACATTTACTCGAGTGCTGTACCCGAGTAAGACTTTGAGGCACAGGCAACACAGGTCGATTCTACAATGTCTTCTAAATCAGAAGTTCCCACACTTTCAAGATTAAAAAAGAAATACCCTCACACGAAAATTGACAGATAGGCCACTCACACACCGAGCGGGGCGGCACTTTAAATCTGCTGATTTAATTTACAGCTCGGTAAACACGGTTGAGAGATCAGCGCACACGCGCACACACACACACACACACACACACACACACACACACACACACAGAGCATAAGGTCTCCAACATGTCTAACCGGCAACCGCGGTGCTACACCACAATGAGCACAAGCGTGTAAATCACACTCACCGCTCTGCTGGCTTTGACGGAGACGCAGTTTACTCTGCCCTGTTTTTACTGACACGACCAAAGCCTGTAAACTCCTGCCGAGTTGAATCCTTGAATCACCAAAATATTTCACAATGTTTAACACGAAGCGGATGTCATTACTAATGGTCCCCACAATGCAGTGCTTCCCAAACCTTTTAGCATGAACCAAGAGAGAAATTAACAGATGGACGGGAGATGCAGGTTTTCATAGTAAATGCGACCTACGGTTGCAAAAAAAGTAAATGCACCAAGTCTCTGTACGTCTGTGAGTACATCTGTAATGCACGTAACCCGAGAACCATTCACCACACAGACTTCAAATTCAACACGCGTGTTCCACACACCGACAGGGACTGCAGTGCCCGCTGTCGAGTCGGTCGGACCCACAGTTGTTCTGAACCGCCATATATGGAGCTGGCCTGACACAGAACTCCATATAGGCATAAAGGGACACAAAGACAGATACAGAAATCTCCAGGGCATAAAAGGGACACAGACAGATGGGTGGAACGGGTACTCAACTGGCATAGCCGGGTGGGGCATGGATCTCCTCACTCAACTGGCATAGCCGGGTGGGGCATGGATTTCCAACTTACATCGTTACCGACCAGTGCCCGGCTGTAAAGCACCGGTCTAGTACTGTATACTGTATGAAACGGAAAAAAGTAGATGTTTACCCATGGTCCACGACCCATGAGATGGGTCCCGACCCACCGTTTTTGGAAACAGCGCCTTGGCGATGGAAGATGACCTCAGCCAGAGTCACAACTCATCTCCGTTTTGCACGCCACAGTGACGCCATAGCGTAGGAAGTGAGGAGCCGGGGCTGATCTGTAAAGACTAAAGAGTGCGTGCCACCGGCCACAAAAATCCCCCTGGCACTGCATGTGTGTGTGTGTGTGCTGTGCACCAATACAGATGCCAGGCCTCCATTTCCAAGAAACCCTTTGTTTTATATTTTTTTCCTCCCCCGTTTAGTTTTTTTGGGATGATTGCATTGAAGCGAGGGAAAATGCCCCAACAGGCGGGCATGCAGGCACGCACGCACACACACGCACACACACAGGCAAACGGTGCCGAGTGCCAACGCGCTTGCTTGCTTGCTGCGCCAAGAACACGAGCTCTCGGCAGCACATACCTCAAAAGCGGTGTGCCAGTGTGTGATTGCTTCATTAGTGAAAAGGTAGCTCATTTTACAGGGAGAGAATATCTGCACACTGCCCTCTTCAACAGTATTTACAGGGTTTAATGGAGTCCCACAGGGCTCTATACTACAGTAGGTCTGCATCTTTTTCCACAAATCTCTACACGAAAATATGCTTAGCTTACAATAGTTGTTCCGATACCAATTTGTTCCGAAAAGCTGCTGATACTGCCTATAGAGTGTACAAATGAGTCCATTTGTTTCCATTCATAAGGATTAATTTGGAACCACCTCAAGGAACACAGATGGTCGGATCGGTACTCAATACTGATGCTTTGCGTTGTGAGATTGCCATGTTTGCCCACAGATTAGGGACCCTTGGGTTACCGGTAATCATAAAGTTCTCAATGCTTGCTTGAGGAGGAGTCATTGATGATTCAGGTAAATCAATGTGTGTAAGTTCCCTCAAGGCACACCGCTGCACATCACTGTGTGTACACAGTGTTTTGAAATCTCAGGATTTTACCTGAAGCGGATGTGAAGATCGAGTCACCCGTGCAATTTAACACTGTGTTTAAAGCATTATTTGCTTGTTTCAGGTATACCTCATACGTTTGCGTGTTCGATAAATCCAAAGTGGTTTTGTACTTTGAATCAAGACCCATTTTGGTATCTTTCACATGCAGTTTGTTTTGAAATCACGCCATGTTTATTTTAAACGGTTGTGAGCGGTGAGCGCCCAGAATGAATACAAAGAACATATTCATCCATGTAAACTCTAGTTTCAACAAAGAAAGCAGAATTTGCTAAGCCAGTGGTTCTCAAAGTGGCATATCACATTCATTGAATAAAACATGTTTTGGAATCAATTTATCCATTTATATAATGGCCATTCAGAAAGTAGCAGATCTACAAGCTCAGTACCATGCTGCAAGCTCGTACATCTGCTATTTAAATAGAAGATAATCATCTGGTCATCTTTGTGCCAAACATGACCAGTAGTCCCACATTTCCTGCAATAAAAAATAATGTCCTGCCTGTGAAGAAGCTGCTGTAACATTTCCGCAGTGGTGAAAAGAGTACATTTACTCAAATACTGTACTTTTACTACACTATACAATTATTTGAAAACTTTAGTTACAAGTTACTTTATTTAAGTTATTATTAGGCCTACAAAAAAAATCTACTTCATGCTTTGTCTGTTTGACGATATGATCTACATCCTCGGCTATATTTCAAACACGTTTGAATTTTGACAATTCATGATGTGCTTTTGCTTTGGTTATAATTATATTTTGATGGCACCTTTGTATACTGCTATACTTTTATGTATAGAGGGTATTGCATGCATAAAGTGAGTGGCAAAGTGAGTTCAATTTAACGTTGTTTAATGCAAACATATTGGACTTTTGTTTGCAATTTGCATGGACTGTCAAGGCCAGAAAGTAGGTTTTCTTTGCCACTCAGTATAGGCATTCCCGCATAACTTCCTGGTATGATGATGATGTCACGCACATACCATAAAAATCTACTTCTTACAAATCTACTTCTTCCACCACTGTGTTTCCGGGCACGTTGTGCAGCCCTGGTATTCCAGCAATTCCACATGAACCCTATTGACTCTGCAGTGATAAGGTAAACAGTGGAATGACCCCACTGTGTCCTACTCCGTGAAGTCCTCTCAGCGCTCAAGTGTTGACACGCAAATTACAGGTGAGACGGTGAAAGGAACCCACATGATGGGAACCTCTGTGTGCTGCTACTGGCATTGTGTCTGACATTCCACTGTGGCTTCTGCACAATGCACAACATGAGGTACTGTACATTTACAGAAACCTCTTATCTCCATATTGTAACGTTTTGTGTGTTTGTTTTTTTCTTTTCATAAATTAACACCCTATTTCATCATACCACAGCATCACACAAAAGCATTAAAACTTGCTGATCCACAAGAGCTTGTCGATCTGATTCTTTTGCCGTTTTTTTTTTTTAATTCAGAAAAGTTAGTTTTGAACAGGTTTCCACCCAGCCGAGACAATACAGAATTCTTCTACTCCATTACATCTCAGAAGCAAAACTGTACATTTGTAGACTGAGATTTTTATTAACCAATTAAGCTCCGTTTTACTTCAAAGGTTGCCGACCTCACAACGCGTCACAATTTGAAGCGTTGTGAGCTTGTAAACATTTTTAAGTTTGAAAATGGGACTTTCTATACTTTTGTAGTTTTACTCAAGTAAATAATATGTACATAAAGTGAATGAAATACTTTTACTTGTAACACAGATTTCTTGGTATTGTGCTATTGCTACTTTTACCTAAATAAAAATGTAAAAAAACACAAAGAGTAGGCTACTTCTTCCACCACTGACCAGTTCTTTATTTAAGTAACAGTATCAATAGTGCAATATATGAAATATATGTTACAAGAAAAAGTCTGGAATTCAAAAAAATGCAGAATGTCCCATTGAAAGTTTTCAAATGTAACCAGCAACGCATGTCAGAACTCAGCGATGGTGTTGTCGGACTCATGACTGTAGGACTGCTGGTGTGTCTAACCAACATGCACCCCAGCTTGCGTAGATTGGATATTTTCAATTGGCCGAAATGTACCGGTAGGCTTATAGGGCTGATGTGGTTAGTGTATGTTTATTGTTTTGTAATAATAATCTAAATCTATGAAGTAACTAGTAATTAATGTTTTCAGATAAATGTAGTGGAGTAAAAGGACAATAATTGGATCCGAGATGGAGTGGAGTAGAAGTAAAAGTATTGGACTGTCAAGTACAGTACTATACGTGGTTACTTTCCACCACTCCCATGCACTGACTGTGGGTTTTGCAAACCGTCAGTGGAGCGTGGAGGACAGCACTCCTCAACAGGGCTAACCGCCGATCGGCAGATATGGAGGGAATGTGAGCTCTCTTATAATACATTAGTACTGGCTTTCAACACACACTCGATGAGTGACTTAACCTTAATTTATTTTTTTGCACGGTGGTCTGAAACACGTCCCTTCAAAATTGAAAAAGGCTGTGGAACTTAACAGTCAGGGAACACGTTCCTCAGCCAAATTGTTATGTATATGGCCGTCGACCCCCATTTGTCCCACAGAGACACCCAGAATCAGAATCATGATTTTTTTTATCTTGTTCAAAGAAAAATCAGATATACAAGCTCACAGCACAGATATTTTTGAATATCCAAAGGGGTCAATATAATAAATTGTGGTCAATATAATGAATTAATAGCGCAGTATTGGCATGAAAAGTAAAGCCCAATAGCCAAACTGTGGCCACTGCACATCCAGTGACGTGACGATAGTGCTGGCGGTGCGCTGAACGCGAACACACGGGCTTTCATTCACTGGGTGCACTAATGCAAAAAGTATCGTTCTTGATAGTGTTACGTGTGCACGAATCACAGCATGGGGCCTTTTGATTTGGTATTGCGCCAGGGCCTTCGGAGGGGTTGATCTGTCACTGCCAATAACAGTCTGTTTGCCTGTCGGCAACCACACTAATAATGCTTGGAATTCAAAAGGTTGAAAATCACAGATTTATGAGAGAAAGGTGTGTAGATTCCAGGAACCTCCAATGTCCAAGCGTACAATATACCAAATTCATTATTACAACGGTGCCTGCGCAAATCAGTGTTGTTAGTAATGCTTGGCAACAGTTTGTGTGTGCTAACGGTCCAGGCCAGGGTAATAGAGGTAGAATATAGAGAGGTGACATAGAGAGGCGATGTAGAGACTGTGAGTGAGAGAGAATAAGGACAAATCTTTCTCCACTGTGAACACAAAACTTTCGTGTTCACAGTGGAGAAAGACCTAACCAATGTACACAGTGTGGCAAGGATTTCAAATGCGTAGATTACCTGAAGTCATACCAACGCGTTCACACTGGGGAAAAACCCTTCCGCTGCGAGCAATGTGGCAAGGATTTCAGTCACTTGCATGCTCTGAAGACACACCTGCGTGTCCACACTGGGGAAAAACCATACCACTGTGAACAGTGTGACAAGAGTTTCAGTCAGTTAGGTAATCTGAACGCACATCTCCGCATCCACACTGGAGAAACACCTTTCTACTGCCAACAGTGTGACAGGCATTTCAATATGAAGAGTAAGACACACAGGTGTCTCAACACGGGAGAGTCCTGGTCTGAAGAAACGTGATCATCTCTACAACTCTGCCCTTTTCCCCTAACATTGGTTCTAGCACCGGTTCTGTTCACTACACAAGGACATCAATACGTTTATTGAATGGAAGGTCTCAGAACTTCCGGTGGTAGCTCTTGCATACATACTCCAGTTTTAGGTGATCACCGTATCACCTTTTAGGTGATGTCAGTTAATAGAAATCACACCCGTGTGAAGTGAGGGGCGCTCATGGTTATCTTTGAACCATGACGACAAGAGCCCCGAGCTGAATTAAAACAGTTGCACTGTGTTTAGATTTGCTCGTCCACATATGACGTAAGTTCTCCTTTCATCGTCAATGGCAAATGTGACACGAGTTAACGACAAAAAGCTGTATATAGGCGCCCCTCAGAAACAGACAGATGTGTTTGGGTGAGTGGTGAGTCACTTATCACCGAGGACGTCATGTCGTAGTTTCCCCAATCACCACGGTGAGTATAGTGTCAAACGTCACATTCTCCCCCTCCCGTCTTCTACTAAATCATTTTATTTCTCCTCCCAGCTCCTCTCTATATCTTCATGAACAGTTGACAGCTCGTTTGTAGTCCCCGTAAACATGTCCGCCCTCCTCCCTATATGTAGTATATACTGTAACCTCATTTGCGGCGTGTGCGTTGCATAGCTTTTGCCTGAGGTTTTTCCCTTATTCCTCTCTCTCTCTCTCTCTCTCTGCATTGTTTCCATGTCTTCCATTCCAGTGTGTCGTACTCTGTCTGCTGTAGTCTCTCTTGCATGCCAGAGTGGAATTGGGAGCTCAGGACCCACCTGGAGCTGCATCAGACGTTAGGACACACCGGTCCGCAGCCAGAGGAGAGCTGCACTCCACTCGGCCCCAGTGTTGCCAGGTCTATGAAAACAAGCCAAAAAAAGATGTGATTAATATAGGCCACACGAGCACGTGTATATGCATTGGCTATTTGAAAATGAGCCAATATACAAGTTTTCCCCCCAAAACATCGTGAGGATGTTTTGAAGTGGAAAAAAAGTGGAATAATTTCTAGTAATGCAAATCTGGTTGGGGTCCAAACACTGGTTTTAAACAACAATATGAAGCAAGTCCATATATACGCAAGTTCTATACAAAAAATGCAACTTACAAGCAACTTACTTAATAAGCAGACAAGGCAACACTGCCCCTCTCTCTACCCCCCCCCCCTCCCCCTTTCGGCTTGCTTTCTCTCTTCCCTCTCAAAGGATCCATCCGCGTGTTGTTCTTTGATGCCACGAGAGACGAACAGAAAGCGAAGGAGGGAGAAAAGAAAGAGACCTGCAGCCGTCAGATGTTCTGAAGAGGAGAGCAGAAACACTGGGCGCGCAGCCAGTACCATCACTGCAGACTTCACGGTGACCCTGAGCATTCAGCCTGGCCAGTCCATCAGTCCTCAGTCCAGTGCCCTGGTTCCAAAACCTTTAGCTCGAGACCCAAAAGAGAAATGAGATGTATTTTAATTCAAAAGTTTTCAAAATGTGTCAAAACCTTTAAAAAAAGATCTAAAACCTCACAACGCATCGTGATGCGTGATGTGACACGTACATCTTGAGCTTGTAGAGTACAGCACTTGTTTATTGTATCCTATATTTTGTTCTGCCCAAGTGTCCACTATAACTCCTATAGGCCATGGCATGACTGGAGTGAGTGATCGAGTATGTTTTACAATAATAATCAAAATCTATAAAGTAACTATAATTAAAATGTTCAAACAAGTAGTGGAGTAACAAGTACAGTACAATATATTTGCCTCTGAGATTAAGTGGAGTAGAATTACTAAATATTTAAGATTTTAACATTTGGCATCGACGTTTAAGTGCAGTTTGAGTAACATAAACAATGACGGGGCAAGTTATATCATGCCGAGAGGACGTTCTCAGGTATGTGCCAAGGTGCATACATGAAACCCCCAACTCCAAGTACTCCAGCGGCAGGACCTGCTTCAGTGAAGGGGTCAGGTGGGGGTTTGGGGCTGAATTGGTGAAGGGGGGTACGTCCCACTAACTCAATGTGCGCGGAGCAAAAACAGGTCTTGTTGATACAGTCACCGGAGCCAAATGGATAACACATTAAGCGGCCGGCCGCACTAACCCGGGCTCAGTGTTGCCAGGTTTTGCGAGAGCTATTAAATAAAAATCTTGGGGTAAAATGTATTTTTTAAACTCTTTATCTGGTATGGCACAAAATGCTGTCTGATGGTGATGTGTGTTTGAGAACCACTGATTTAAACAACATTCAGGAAACTATATATAGGCTACACTTATTCTATAATGAATAAGCAACTTTAGCAACAAAGTAAAACCACCAATATTTAGAAGAGACTTTACTAACATACACAGTTCAATGATGATTTATTATCAAACCGGACAGGCCATACATGGGCAGGACACACCATGACACCCACACTATAAACTGGCAAGGGAACACTGAACACAGGGAGGTTTAAATACAGAGACTAACTAGACACAGGTCAAACATATAACTACAATCAACACATGATTGGCTAAGACTAAACAGGACACAGGTGATTCAATTACAAATCCAAACTGGTGAAACAAGACAGGTAGCAACAAATAGAGCAGACACTAAAAACATAACTACACAATAAAAGTACACAGTTCATGACAGAACCGTTTGAGTTTGGGGGCAGAATCGTAACACATGCCCCCCTGACAATAGTCCACATGTGCAGTTTCTGTCCCCCCGTCCAGTCAAACGTTTGACATCTTGGGACAAGTCACACGTTTGCCGTCTTGAAAAAACAAGCCCAAAGTCGCTTATAATAAGCAGACATGGCAACACTGCCCGGCGCTGGCGCTGGGGACCAGCTGCTGCACGTGGCGCGCAATGTACAAAAAAAAAACACACTGTAAAAACAAAACAGGAGCTTACACTAATAGAGATTGCATTGCCATGGGGGTGGAAGTGATTTACCTGACCCACGTGTTAATGTACGCATTAACCACTCACCTCAGTGTAATATATTGGCACTCCGCTGTAGGTAGCTGCATCCATCCATCAATCCATCTCCAACCGCTTATCCGGAGTTGGGTTAATTGGAACTGTCGCCCCCGACAGTTCCAGCAGAGAGCTCGAAACTTCCTTCTCCAAAGCAACATCAGCAACTTCCTCCTGAGGGATCCCATGGCACTCCCAGGCCAGTTTGGAGATATAATCCTACCATCTGGTCCTTGGTCTTCCAGGGCCGGGTCTCTTCCCAGTAGGACATGCAGCGAGAAGCTCCCTAGGGAGACGATCGGGAGGCATCCATACTAGATGCCCGAATCGGTTAGTCGGTTAGTCGGTTACAAATCACCCCCCCCCCCTATATTGTAAAATATAGTCATATTGCGATGTCAGCTTGTACATCGCCTATGGCATCCCCAAAATAGGGATTGATTATTAATCTCATTAGGAGCGACAGTATCTGGAACAGCTAGGGGTCCAAAGTTCATTTCCGGACCAGACTATTGAGAAACAGTGTTTTAATAAAGCGCTTGGCTGCTACGCTACTGTTTCAGGCTTCAGTTTCAGTTGCAGCTGTTTCGGCGGTGATGACATAACGTGTTTGCCGCTACACTGTTAGCTCACCTGTGTTTTTCTTTGACACAAGAGGGCCATTCTTGGGACAGAGGGTCAAAGGTGAAATGCGGGCTCATATGGCTCTTGAGTCAGACCTCTGTTGACTTCTGCCTTCAATTACAGCTCTCTCTCTCTCTTACCGGTATGTTATTTTGGGCAGCCTTTATATTGCCAAAAAGTCAAAATAATAAATATATATAAAAAAGAAAATGCTAATATAAATGTCATAATATATCTCACAGGAACAATTACCGATCTACAGGCTTGGCTATTTTCGTTAAAGTTGTATGAGAAGAAAGAGTGTGTGTGTGTGTGTGTGTGTGTGTGTGTGTGTGTGTGTGTGTGTGTGTGTGTGTGTGTGTGTGTGTGCGCTCTGACCTCACTCAGTCACCCCATCTTCTCGCATGTCAAATCCAGAGAGCGACCTCGCGAGCCCCTCTAACCCTAATCAGCTATGACCCCTTTAAACACTTCCAGTATTATTTAGTACCTACTGTACTCGAGCATAATTGAAGTATTTGTACTTTCCTTGAGTATTTCCAATTTCTGTTATTTTCAAAAGATTTATATACATATGCAAACTTGAAATGGGACAGTCTACATAATGAGTACTTTTAGTACATGTTGATGTCAATACTTTGGTATTGTATTGCACTTTTCTTTTACTCAAATGCATTTGAGTTTTACTTGTAACAGATTTTACTTGTAACAGAGTAACTTCTATATTGCAGTATTGGTTACTGCTTTTTAAATGTGAGTACTTTATCCACCACTGCATACTTCTATCTCCCAAACAATCGGTCTATCTGCTTAGTCTCACAGCTCACCTCAAGCGTTTGTTGTGCTTTCTCTGCATTCTGCGCTGGCGAGACATTAAACAGGTAGACTGGTATCTCGGTATACAGTAGGAATGGTGTCCGTGGTGTGGGGGTGGGGTGAGGGTGATCACTTAACACTCGGCATCATCAGTCAACGCCTGCATGCCGGAGGGTTCAAGCAGGTCTTGAGAATGTCCTGGTCTTTGCCCTCATCAGCAGTCAGTCACTCCCCTCAAGTTGTCACGTCCATCAGCGCTATCTGCATGTTCATCTCTATGGATACTTAACCACTTGCACTCTTTAGCCTCCTCCATTCGGGGGAAAACATTCCGTGAACATATATACCTGGACTACAAACTCACAGCTATTAGTGCAAGTAGACCGTGCGTGTAAATTTGACCTATGGAGCTACTAGATCGTAAGCTTATAGATTGTGATCTTAGATCAGAATTCTGGTGTAGAGGGAAATGCGAGTGGGCCGAATTCGTCATGCCTTCATGGGGTGAAAACACCACAGCTTATCATTGGTATTGCATTGGGGAACCGACACGTTGTTTATAATTAATGGATTGTTTTCCATCATAGCGTTGTCATTATGGTGAAGTATTGTAGTGCAGGATCATTGCAACAACCACCGACACTGTGAAAATTTAAAACGATACCGCCAAATATCATCAAAAGCTTCCACGATTCTGCGAATAATCATATTCTTAGACAATATCCGAGTTTTTGCTGTGTTGATCCTGTTGATCCACCTTCGCTCATACTAGGAGCCTAGTCTTAATCCATCTTTGGGTCACGGACCCAAAGATTTAATAAGATTTTAAAAAGTTTAACAAAGAAAATCACAACTTTTCATCAATTAAAAACAATTCCACCAAAAGCATTTCATAAATACAATGAAAGAAATCTAATAATTTCCATAAAATAAAAAAATACAAGCTCACAACACCGCGCAAAGCCACAGTTTAGGCCCCGGGAAAACGTCAAATTTCTGGGTCTTGAGCTAAAAGTTTGGGAACCACTATAGGGTTTAAGTGGTTTAACAATGTCTTTCTGTGTAACAAAGCTAAAGGTTTAAAACATTAAATAATAATAATAAACGTTTAATATATTATGCTCTCTTTTATGATCTTTTATATAGTAGCCTAACTGTGTTTGTGTGTACTGTGATTTCTGTTGTCTTTACCACTGCACAAAAGAAGTTTCCGAAAGGAAAAATAAAGTTCTTTGAAGTGAAGTTGAAACGCCTCCCAACACCTTTCTTGTTTCTTTCTGTGAATCCGCCTCGAGGCGACAGGTGAGAATCCGTGTTCCCGTCCACCGCAGCCACACGATTGAAAGTCAAACAAACGCGCGGCGATTGCGATTCTATCGAGCGGAGAGCGGCATACCTGAACGCTCGCATGAGCGACGAGCAAACAGTGGCTTTTGCTTCCGAGCGTAGCGAGAACCTCCTGTGCCTGTGCATGTCTGACACACATCAACATCGCAGTGCTGTGTCTGGACCCGGTGATGCTGATGATAAAGTCAATGTACTTCATAGTTCATATCACATTACGCAGCTATACTTACATTCACATTACAGCCAGGATATACTTGTCAATTTCACCAGTTGTGGAAAAAGAACATACATTTTGTATTTGAGTAAAAGTATCAATTTTGTATGCATTTGTATAAATGCTGTTACATGTATCTGGAATTCAAAATGTACTCGAATAAAAGTACAAAAGTATTGTCATAAAAATTTACAAAAGTATAGTAAGTAGCCTACTCATTGTAGAATGTCCTATTTCACATGTTTTCAAGTGGATTTTTTTAAATAGCAGATCCACAAGCTCACAAAGTGTTGCATTGTGACTCAATTGTGAGCTTGTAGCTCGGCTATTTTCAAATGGATAAAATGTATCGGTAGGCCTGAGGTGGTCAATGTGTGATTTGTAATAATAATCTAAATCTACAAAGTACAACTAGTGAGCAACGTTTTCAAATAAACATAGTGGCGTAAAAGTACAATATTTGGATCCACGATCTAGTGGAGTAGAAGTAAAACAATTATATACTCAAGTAAAGTAGAAATACCTCAAAATTGTACAGTACTTAAGTAGCCTAAATATACTTAGTTACTTTCCACCACTGGTGCATATGTCTAAAACGGTTACCTTTAAGGTGATGTGAAATAAGAACCTGCGTTCCAATGGATGCAATGCAGTTGGATGCAATGCAACCAACCAAAAGCATTTGAAATGTCATGACAGGCAGATGTTGGTACCTGCAGGGCTGGATTTCCATAATCAGGTTTTCACTGTGTGGCACCTCGATTCCCCCATAACTCCTGTCATTTCTTCTCCGCCAGAGCCAGAATCTTCCTTTTTCCGCTTCCTCCGAGAGATCCTTTAGGAACTTCTTGGCCGTTGCTGCCGTGAAGCCGACGTCCCTCAAGAAGCGGTTTGTTGAGGCCATGAAAGAATAAAAAAACAAACAAACCAAAAATCAGGAAATGCAGACTGCGATTAGAACCGGAGAAGTACAAGACGACATTTTTGCCCCCATAGTACGAGCCCCTAAAAAGGTTATTTTGTCTCCATGTAGTAGTGTACGAGCCCTAAGAAGTCATTTTGCCCCCATGTAGTATTCTACTCTACGAGCCCTAACCGTTCAGCTATCAGTTTACCCCATGAAGATACGAGGTTTCTACCCGACAGCGACGTCTTCTTTAGCCTCGTTGACACTCGTGTAAAGAGATACTCAGAGGAACATGGGCGTTCCGGTGAACAATGCTTCGTATTGTCTGACACTTTGGGCACAAGTGGCGCCTCTGCAACGGCAAAACGACTGCAGGCAGACGTTGCAAAACGGCTTGTTTTTGCCCAGTCAGGCCCCCATAAAACCTGAGAGCTGAAGCCGGCTGCTAATTTGTGTTGTGAGGCTGCCTTGTGTTAATCAGCACTCGCCAGGAGCCTCGCAGCGCCTGTAGCTCATTAGCTCGCTTTTAACGGCCGCCGATTGGACCGGCCAGCCGTTTTTATTTGGCGCTGATCTGCCCGGGAGGTCAAAGGGTCACGGAGGCTCAGTGCCAGTTCAGAAAGAAAAAAAACACGAGGGTGAACACCCGAGCCATTTTAGTTGAATGTTTGCACTGTGCAGGTAAGCACAGCACAGTACAGTACTGTACAGTACAGTACAGTACAGTACATTTACGAGTATTTTCATTTTGCAATACTTTTACTTCAGCAAATAATGTACTTTTACTCTAAACTTTAGTTACTAGTTACTTTGTAGATTTTGATATTACAAAACAAACATACATGGGCCATTTCAGCTCTATTTAAACTTCTACAAGCTCAGATAGACTATGTAAAAAAATCTCATCAAAATATATTAAAGTAGGCTACAACAATACATGCCAATACATCTCTTTTCCTCTCGAGGAAAACAGGTACAGCTCCCACCGTTCATTTGACCTCTGACCTCTCACCACTTCCTGTCTGTTACTGACCCGCATCGCCCTGGAAGGGTGCAAAGGTCATGCCACTGGACAGATGGCATGTCAGCTGCATCTCGATGCGCGCGAGCACACACACTCTTCCTCCATATACTGTACTTAATCCAAGTGCTTTTGCTCTCTCTCTCTCTCTCTCTCTCTCTCTCTCTCTCTCTCTCTCTCTCTCTCTCTCTCTCTCTCTCTCTCTCTCTCTCTCTCTCTCTCTCTCTCTCTCTCTCTCTCTCTCTCTCTCTCTCTCTCTCTCTCTCTCTCTCTCTCTCTCTCTCTCTCTCTCTCTCTCTCTCTCTCTCTGCGTACGAGTGGACCAGAGTGCACATGGAAAACTGTATCACTCTAGCACAATAAATCCATCTTGGGGATTTTTACAGGCCTGGTGAATATCACAGAGGCCTGTAAGCCTATAGGAGGAGGAGAGTGTGGTATACCAGGGTCTTCCCTGGGGAGGAGTCCACTTTCACCTCCCTATACCTCCTTATGTCCCCCCTTTTCTCTCCCTCCCCAGCAGCGTCACACAGGGACTCTCTGTTGTCACAGCAAAACAAGATCTGCAGCTCCAACTTACTGCTGATTCAGAGAGAGAGAGAGAGAGAGAGAGAGAGAGAGAGAGAGTGCAGAGAGAGTAATTATAGTTTGGGGAAATTATTTAAACCAGTGGTTCCCAAACCTTTGGGTTCGAGACCCAAGTGACAAATTTATTTTTTTACGTTTTCCCGGGAGCCATAGAATAGAAACGATCTACAACAACGTGTAAGCCACTTAGTGCCACCTTTTAGATTGCGTATTTTCACTACTTCTTAATCAGCCTATTTATTTTTGAATAATTGACCCACAAATGGGTCCCTACCCAGAGTTTGGGAACCAGTGATTTAAACGAAAGAGAAGAGCGGGCAAGACAGACAGACAGAGTAAAAGGAAGTGGGTGAGGGTGAGGTGAGGACCCGCGGGGTCCTGAATATAAGGTAAACAGTCCCCTGGCTCAGGGAGTCGCGTGGCTCGCTAAGGGTCAGAACAGGTCTGGGGGATACACAACACACACGCACACACACACACACACACACACACAGTTAGCCCACTGTCGGGCAGCCGCACTAATTTTAGACAGCCCCAGTGCATGCTGGTCCCAGGTGAAGGTGTGCATGCATGTGTATGTGTGTGTGTGCGTGTACTACTATAATTGTCTGAGGGCCAAACGTCCCAAGAAGTAGAGCAAAATTCAAGAAACAGACATTGTCAGGAGAACTTTCCTGGTCCTCCTCACACAGGCTTTATCGATTTCTACTCAGTTGTGCAACACTGTCGTACACACTCAAAATAGCAGATCTACAAGTTCACGGTGTGGCGCCCTGCGGCGGGTCGCAAACTTGTAGATCGGCTACTTTGAGTTCATGACACCGCGACACATGCAATTCAACTCAGACTTGAGGACCATATGGGTTAAAAATAGCATTTGTTAAATTACCGTCCGAAAACGTTGACATCCTCACAAGTAGGATAAAAACTGTATGCTTGCGTCTGTGTGTGTGTGTGTGTGTGCGCGCGCACGTGTGTGCGTGTGCATGCATGCGTACATGCGTGCATGCGTGCGTGTCACCAGAATAAATGAGCAGTGTTCCTGTGCGCAGGCACAGTGACTCTCATTCACCATACATAAACCCCCTTGAAAAGGTCTTTTCTAACCCCCGTGCTCTCGCTTGGATACACAACACCGCAACGGTGTACGGCGCGCGTGTGTGTGTGTGAGTGTGTGTCAGGGTGTGATGAATCTGCGGACGTGCGACACAGACGTAGGGCCTACATAACTCAGACATGTAACTGATGTAAGACATATCACCGAAAACACGGCGCACTGACACACACACACACACACACACACACACACACACACACACTCTTCAAGGGTAAGCTCTATGCACAGCAGACATATTGGAAAGAACTCGGTTCTCTTCCTTCACAGGTCACTTATGAGTGACCTGTGATGGCCATGGTTCCTTGAGGGGGTCCCAAATGGCCCCTTAATGGTGTGCAACTTATGGGGGTCCCTGGAATAAAGATATGAGTACAGTAACTGGAGCAGAGCCTTAATTAGTATAATTGGTAAGAGGAAGTAAGGAAGGAAGAGGCCCCATTTCTTTCTAATATGGCTGGCATAGAGCCTATTCGACTGGGTGGCTGTGCATATAGCTACATTGACCTAATCGATGCACACAGGATAAATCACTCATCCCCACTCTCTCGGGCAACAGGCTGTATGTAATCTTCAACGATTCTAAGTTAAAGCTAATGTTAAAGCTAATGTTGCCAGGAATGACTCTGGAACATAAAGGCTTTGTTTGTGTGTGGTGTGAGTGACCCAAGGGCACAGCAAGGTTGAGGCAAATTGAGGGTTAAAGCCCAAGTAAGGACATGTTTATTTACCAAAGGTTAACACAGAGGGAGAAGAGGTGTGTGGTGGGCTCACCTGCTGCCCCGACTCAGCTGGAGAGGAGAGGAGAAACCATGTCAGCGAATAATTCACAAGGGAAAGCAGTGGCATGTAGGCCAGGATATTGTAGCCTCTGAAGGTGATTGCAGATGATGACCAGGTGAGGAGATTGGGAAAGGGAGACAGGTGTGCTGAGAATGTGCTTTGAAGCCCTCTGGTGGCGCTGAAGTGTCCTGACAGGCCACAGCACTGCAGGGATGAGGAGGCGATGGGGAGCGAGATGTAACAGGCTTCACCCAAATCACACACAGGAGGCAAAAAAGTTGACAATGAATTAACAAAGAATTTACAAAAACATTGCAAAACGTAGAACACAGTCACACAAATGCACACACTAACCCACTAAACACTATAGTCTACACTTGAACTCTTGACTAAAACTTAGCAGAACAGGAGAAAACTTTTCATAAACAAAAGACAATGATCCAGCAAGACCGGAACATGCGGGTAGTCTTTACAGTCTCTTGAACTTGTTTTCCAAGTCGGCACAGCTGGCGCTCATAGGAGTCAGGGCAGTCAGGGCAGGAAGTACAGGAACGGGTATAAAGGCTAAGCAGGGACGTGCTGACTATTGGAAATATGGTGCTAAATTTATAAATGATTAGGTGCACGTGCACATGCACGCACGTGCACGTGGATGTGCACATGCACACGCATTTGTATTTCATTTTATATCTTTTTTACCTTTAACACAAACGACCAGTGACTCACCCGCCCGTCAGAACAGTATAGAGTAGGCATATAGTTTTCTATGCCTTTAAACGTTCTGATGAATTGAAAATGGAGGACCCTGACACAATAATAACAAGTCTTGAGCTTTTTCTAGTTTTATACTTGTAGCAGTCAGATTTTGTATTGACCTTCTCTTCTCTTCTTCGTGCGTGCGTGCGCGCGCCTGCATGCGCATATGTATTGCATCATCACAGTGGGATGCAAGGGGAGGACGGCAAAGCAGAGGAACTCCAAGGCCCCCAAAGTGCTGAGCATTAACTGTGGTTGGTTTACATCTCTCTGAGCCAACACACCCCCCCCCCCCCCCTCCCTGACCCAGACCACAACAGATGTGCATGACATGATCGTTTACAGTGGTCGTTAAAAGCGTCGTCGGCCACACTATAGGCTCTATACAGATTGTGTAAATCCATTTGCTTAACCCTAGGAACTAAGCATGGCAAGCATGCACAGATGTGTGTGTGTGTGTGTGCGTGTGTGCGTGTGTGTGTGTGTGTGCGTGTGTGTGTGTGTGTGTGTGTGTGTGTGTGTGTGTGATAATGTGCATGTGCATGTGCGTGTGTGTAGCTCCGTGTCATTACAGTGTTACCGTATAGGGAAGGAATGGTGATAAATCATATAACTATGTGAAAAATGTATGATGCCATGGTGTCCATTTTGGAATATAACGACACGTTGTCAGAAACTGGCTGTGTAATTATTCACGGTAAATGCAAGTGTCGGGTGGCAGACATTCACGATTAAAATGTAATCATGTTTAGAGAAGTTGTTAAATGGGCTACACACATTAATATGTGAAATGGCCATTGTGAAAAATCTACCAGAGAGCGATTATATAAAAGAAAGCCGTTTAGTTGAAAAAGCTACCTATAGCTGCTGCTACTTCATCATTCTTATTGTTTCATAAAACTATTCGCCTTGCCTCATGGTGGCATCACGGCTGCATGATGCTATAGGTTTCTAAAATAATGAATACCTGATGTTCATCTGCTTCCTTGATCTAACTCAGGTCAATATAAAAACTGCTACGATGATAAAACCAGAAAATGCTTGTTTACATCAGGGTCCTCCATTTTCAATTCATCAGAACATTTAAAGACATAAATATACACTTATATTATACAGTTAATTGCAGCCGCCCGTAAGCTCATTGAGAGCGGTTTTGAAGGAGTCTAGGGAGTCTAGCGTCTAGGGAGCACACATGAAAACAAGACAAAAATTATTTCAACCACTTCTTTACACCTGTAAAATTGCAATGTGAAAATAAAGGCAAAGCAATACAATTCTGATTATAGTTGCTCTATACAGTTAGAGCACATAGTTGGACAAAGGTTAACAAAGCACACACAGCGTAGTAAAGGTAGCAAATAACATTATGCAGAAATGAACGCCTTTGATTTGATGTATGCTTTTAACTTGTTAAAAGCATGTCTTTAGACACAAACGGAGACAGGTGGTTTGACAATGACCATGTAACTATACACATTCTGTCATCCCACTCCATGTCTATTCCATCCTGTTTATTCTGGATCGGCTGTCTGTGTACAGTAAGGCCTGGCCCGTTTACCGTGTTTACATAGGCCTATTAGCGTTTTAAAAAGGCCTTCGGGACATAGTATTTAATACTCCTCTTAAAAGACAGGAACTCTGCTTCTCTTTTGGTTTTTACTAGACAAACAAACGTGATCTGTGATTTAATGTGCGCGCCGAGGGTACGCACACGGACGCACGCTCAAGGTCCACTCATCAATGTCATCATGCGACAAGGCAAAGGGGTGAAGTATGGGAGGTTCTGGCAGCATGGCTGGCTAGTTATTAGAATCCAAATCTCGGGTTTGAATGCCAGAACCAGTTCCCCTCCTTCTTTAGGACAATCCCAAGCAATGCCTTCCAGGTGAACTGCTGTATTTATGTAAAAAATAATAATAAAATACATCAGCATGTGTGCACAAAGTTGCACTCTACACAACTACACTGTACGGCATTAACTCAGATGGCTGACTAGTGATTATTCGATGAAAGACATTGAAATGAACAGGCCTACTACATTTTAAGAAAATGTTACAATTGTATTTGTTCACACAAGAAGTGGTATAAAAACATTGTCTAACTTTTCTCTCTAGATTATGTTATATGAGCTATTACATCCCAGTCTAATTTCTAAGATTTAATGTTGAGTTAAGAGATCTATCAATTTATGTTGAAGATGAAATTATAATAGAGCTATCGTACAATATATGTATTATACAGGCTAGTTAGTGTCTTTGTGTATCTTGTGAATGTTCTGTACTGATCAAATAAATGAACATGATGCTGGCTGAGACCCCAGGAATTAAGTACTGTTACAGTAAGCTAATGGGAACTACAGATAAAACAGCTGGTATCAAGTAGTTCAAGTTCCACACACTTGACAAATACCTCCCTCTAGTGAGTGTAATCAATATTGCATATGGCCTCTCATTTGATTGTGTGTATTACTGCTGGAGCTGCCATCTTTAGCATCAAAAGAGATGGATTAGACCAGGAGTCTTCAACAACGGGTCCACGGCCCCTAGGGGTCCTCAGAGTTGTTACAAGGGAGACGGCCAAATCTTTGTGTGATAGGGACTTTTGTATATATGGACTACGAGCTTGTAGGTCTGCTATTTTTGAAATATGTTTATGCCATATCACTATTGTGATATGGCATAAACGTGTTCTATACAATATAAATATCGGATCGGGAAAAATCGTTATCGGCAGATGCTCAAATTCAAAAATCTAAATCAGATCAGGAGAAAGAAAGCGTGATCGGGACATCCCTAATAGTTAGTATTGTATGTTATATAATGATTTGATTGCATTAAAGTTGAAGACACTGAAAATATAATATAGTTTTTATTGCTGACATTATTTCTGTACAGTGCATTAATGAACAATAGTGTTGAATTGAACTTAAATTTAAATGCCATGAAATTAAACATACAATTTCAATCAAGAGTTAGTAATGTAGACATTTCAACAATCTGTGTTTAAATACAATTTCTTGATTGGAGAATTATATTTACATAATCATTACAGTCAGTAATGTAACATCAGTACTTCAGTCAAATTGTTTCAATGTAATGAATGCTATATCTATAATACATAGGGTGAATAAAATCACACTTGTGAGGTGAGGGGCGCTCTTATCATCATACATCCTCACATTCCGTGCTCAGCCAATTCAATCATCGCTATGTGTGGTACACACAAACACAAAGCTGGGCATATGAGAGCTGGCTGTCTTGTTTCCGGGCTTAAAACTCTTTTAGAGGATTAAATATTTTCTAAAATGTCTATGTATAAATTCACTTTGGGCACTTATTTATAGATGGCATGACCATCACTCAGGGTGTTTAGAGCAGATATACTGGCCAACCCCCTGAGGAGAAAACATGCCAATGCTCATTAACAGATTACATTTGGAAAAGGTGAAGAATGGGCTCCCTCGCTCCCTGCATATTATGCCAAAGGTCAATTTCAGATTTATTGGTTAACCCACTGAGGAGAAATCTGGATTCGTTGTCATTTGTCTCCAGTTTGGAGTATGTCCTATCATCAGTGTTTTACATAGAATTGCAGTTTTTTTTGCTAAGTATCCTGTTATTGTCTCCACCAGGCCGATGGCAGCTGGGGAGAGAGTATGTTTTCCGTCCTTCCGTCCGTCGGACCGACTGTGACCAGCTAATCTCTGGCTGGCTTGATCGCAGCCATACTCTGCACACACACACTCCCTGAATGCCAAAGCTGAACCTCTGCCCCAAAGTTTTCACATTGACCTGTTATAGCGCCACCAGGAGGCGAAACACATTTTTTTTACAGTACACCTACAGATTTTGTCCAAACATAACGCAAAGTGGTACACAGTCTCTCTAGAGCCATTCAACGAGGCGCGTCTTTAAGAATTTTCAGACTGATTCCAAATATTTGAGGACTGTCTCTTTGATGTAGTGGACACAGTAGCGTTGTGCTCCGGACAAGTGACTTTTGTGCCCGGACAAGTGAATGGGAAATGTACTTGGCCAAAAGACAAGTGCCTCAAAAAGTTAATGTCAAGCCCTGTAATGTCAAACGCAAATGTTCCATTTGTACACTCTCAAAGTTAAGGGGGTCCTTGCAAATAGGTGGACTAATGTGCCATACATCGTGTCGTCGTAACTAAGTGTCGGAGATAATCTGAAGAAAACCTGGATACTTGACATTCCGTAATTGGGTTTTATGATCAAAATAGGAAAATTATGGTGTGTAAAAAAGAAAATCTAAAACTCGCCACGGACATATTTATGGACATGACCCCTGCAAATCGGGTTATGGTGACCTCAAGTCATTGCATGTGGTCCTAAGCAACTTAGACAAACATGGGTTTCTGTTGTGTACAAAGTCACCCCTTTGTTGTCTCTGGTTATTAGAGCTTTCACTGCATTGTCCGACTCTTGTGTGGTAGTAATAATAGTAAGATCATGTACCTGTATATTAAACACACTGGTGATAGTGCTAACTGAATCTATGAAGCCATCAAAAGCAACACTTGGAAGAACAGACATTAGACATAAGAGTTCTTGGAGCGCTGCGTACTATAGGTATGTAGGCCTAATTCAAGATGTGAAAGAATCGTAATCAAGTTGGAAGGCTTTGAAACAAACAAGAAAAACCAACAAATAACAAACAAAAAAACTAACAAAAAAAGGTTTAATATGTAAACAGTTTTATACCTACAACAAGTGTCATGGCCGTTGGCCCAGCAGTGTCTAATATACTGTACGCTGTACACAGATGGACAAAACTACATTTGATATGATTCGGGATTTTTACCACTATTAATTTATTTAATGAATAATAATAATATATTGTATTACTGCATTTGTTTTTTATATTAGTTTGTTTTTATTTTACTTTTATATTTATTACCTTTTAGGCTTCCAGGCTTTTTCTGAGTCTTTATTGATAGCAACTGGATGGGGTGGATTTGGACAGAAAACAGGGAGAGAGTGGAGGGGAACGACGCAAATGGGCCGCCCAGCCAGGGAGTCTAGGGGTACTAGGCTGTCACGCATTAGAGCCTGATGGAGGCTCTATAATGTCATCGTCATGACTGCTGCTGACTAAATTATAAAATTCAAAGAAAGAAATATCACCTTGTGTATAGACTGTTCACTGAGACACTACACCTGTCTGGCCTTCTCTTAATCAATAAATTGACGGAGCACGCTCAGCTCAGGACTGTCCCAACAGGCTCTAATGATTAGAGCCTCACATACCAGTCTATCTGGTACATGCACTAAATAATTACCTATCAGGCTCCCCACCCTTCATTCATACGTATAAAGGTGTACTATTGGTTCGTTTAAAAAAATAAGGTAAAAGAGTAAAAAGGAAAATGTCAAATATCCAATAACTATGAAATATACACAAGATGTGTACTTTAAACATTAATTATAAATACTAAAATATAATTAAGAAATGCAGGTCATTCCATCCTCTCTATACTCCCACGTCATTCTGGAGTTGGTCTGTGATAAGCGTGGCTCTGTGGGGGCGAGCGCTGGCATCTTGGACGAAGGAGTTAGATTTCCGGATTGTCCCCACCAAAAGCTGTTACCTTGATTAACGCAATTAACATGCTGTACGGTACCTTGCCGTTGCTGTAAAATACCTTTGACCATGCCATCCAACTACCGCGGACAAAACCTGGGCTCGTTAATTGGATTGGAGGTTCTATTTGTCAAACCTTGGCGAGTCTAGCTCGGAAATTTCACTTCTAAAGTAATTATTTTTAAGAAAAGCTTTGAATGCAAGCAAATGTTACCGGTCTCCGCCTCCACTTTGAACTGACCTGTGTTTCAGTTGGGCCGATGGGTACCAGCTCTGTTTACAGTGCATTTTTTGATTACATGACCAGGTTTAAGTTGTAGGGGATTTTAGAGTTGGCTGAAGCCTGAAGGCTCTTTAAATGTAATCTTGTGCAGCATGTGTACTGAACTTGCACATGATCATTGATTATGTATTTTATTTAGTTTGACCCTATTATGTATGTCTTATTTGTTTGTGTACAGCACTTTGGTTCAACACTGTTTCAAAGGTTCTAAAATGAACCATCAAGAGGCAACCATAGCAACTTGATATCAACAGCCATGTGTGCTGTGAAAGCCGTTTTAACAATGAGCCTTTTGAAGTGTCACTGGGTTCTCCGTTCTTCCTGGGGTGAGGGTCCACTTGGTTCTGTATATTTGAAATTTCTGTCGCCATTCTTCTCCCATGGTCTTCAGTTCCTCCTGGTCGAGAACCAGTTGGTCCTGGTGCTGCCTGTAAATCTTAGCTAAAGCCTTGTTTTCTCCAACTAATCGCTGTCTCTCCTTCCGCCATTTCTCCTCATCCATCAAGAAACCAGCATTGTTGTGTTTCAGTTTCTTAGTCAAAGTCTCCTTCTCTCTGGCAAGTCCCCGTCTCTCATGCCCCCATTTCTCCTCCTCTGTTGCCCAGTGAGCCACTTTGGTTTTCATGGTTTCCAGCTCTTCCCGTATCAGGTCCAGTTGCTTCTGGAGTTGTCCATTCTGCTTACACAACACCTCCTTTTCTTCAGCTAGTCTCTGTCTCTCCTCCCTCCGTTTGTCCTCCTCCATTGACCAATTGGCGCCTTTGATTCTCAGTTGCTCCCGGGTGACATCCAGTTGCTCTTGGAGGCACAGATTCCTCTTAGCCGAAGCCTCACTTTCTTCCACGAGTCCCTGTCTCTCACGCCCCCATTTCTCCTCCTCGGTTTCCCAGCAAGTCTCTTTGGTCATCATGGTTCCCAGTTCTTCTACGGTCAGGTTCAGTTGCTTCACGAGCGCTACATTCATCATATCCAAAGCCTCCTTTTCATCCACTAGTGACTCTCTTACCTCGCCCCATTTCTCCTCCTCCAGAAACCAATGAGAATCCTTGGTTCTCAGTTCGCCCTGGGCCAGCTCCAGTTGCTGAAGGAGTTCTTCATTCTTCTTAGAGAAAACATCATTCTCGCCAGATATTCCCTGCATATCCTGCCCCCATTTCTCCTCCTCGGAAAACCAATGAGTCTCTTTGGTTCTCAGTTCGACCTTAGAGAGGTCCAGATCGCTCTGCAGTTGCCCAGTCTGCTGAACCAAAGCCTCCAGTTGGCTCTGCAGTTGCTCTTTCTGCTGAAGAAAAGCCTCCTTTTCTCCCACTAGTGCCTGTCTCTCCTTGCACCATTTCTCCTTATCCATGCTATATGAGAGGCACATACGGTTCTCGCTTGTTACCATTTGATCCCAGATGCAGTCAAGTTTCTGCTGGAGTTGCATATTCCTTTCAGCCAAGGCCTCCATTTCTCCCTGCATCAGCTCCTGCCCCAACCTGTCCCCCTCCGTTAACACATGAGAAGCCTCGGTTCTCAGTTCTTCTTGGGTGAGGTCCAGTTGCTTCTGGAGCTGTCCGTTCTCCTTAGCCATGGCCTCCTTTTCTCCAGCCAGTCCCTGTCTCTCCTTTCTCCATTGCTCCTCCTCCATTGACCAAGAAGTGTCTTTGGTTTGCAGCTCCTCCTGGGTGAGCTCCAGTTGGTTCTGCAGTTGGTCTTTCATCTCGACCAAAGCTTCCTTTTCTCCAGCTAACTGCTGTCTCTCCTTCTCCCAGTTCTCCTCGTCCGTTGTCCGCTGAGTGTCTTTGGTTCTCATGGTGCCCAGCTCTTCCTGGACGAGGTCCAGTTGCTTCTGGAGTTGCTCGTTCTTCTTGACCAAAGTCTCCCGTTCTCCCATTAGTTCATTTCTCTCCTCCTCCAATTTGTCCCCCCCCTTTGACCAATGGGAATCCTCCTGGGTTATGTCCAGTTGTTTCTGGAGTTGGCCAAGCTGCTTGACAAAAGCCTCCCTATCTCCGACAAGTCCATGTCTCTCTTTGCCCCATTTCTCCTCCTCCAACAACCAAAGAGACAATTTGCTTCGGTATTCACTTTCCATGTCGTTAATCTTTTGCTCTGCAGAGGCTAACTTTTCTTTCAGTTTCTTCTCCTCATCCCGGTTCTGTTGCTTTTCACAATTCTCTTCAGTTTTGGTTCTCTTCTCATTCCAACTCAGTGACATCCGTGGGACATCAGTGTTAACCCAGTGGCCATTTGGCCTAAGGTTACTGTCTACTGTCGCTGTCATTGTTTGAACACCATGAAACATACCTTCTGCACCGCAAACTCAAACCTCTAACTGAATTATTTCACTACAGCAAAACACAGAACGTATTATCCATCAAATACCAATTATGAATTTTAATGTGTATCTAAAATATACAGAGTGCTACTATGTACTTATTTTGGAAACAACTGCTGTTAAACACTGAAATTCTACAGGCATGACGTGTACACACATGTAGCACAAACCTTTGCCCATATATGGTCTTCAGAGCAGCCTACAGTTTGATGGCAGTAATAGATAGGTGCACCCTCTTATGTTTTATCTCTATATTTTATTGTTTCCGTAAGAATTCTGCCACCCCCCAAATGTCAAAGCACCAGCGCTCGCCCAGCAGTCTGCCGTCACCCAGGCTGATGCGTACACGCGACCTCGCTCACTTCCCGCCCTCAGGTGTATTACTGCTTTATTACCTGTCAAATAATTTCAGTCATCAATGTTTATATTAGCTCATTGTGTATATTGCGTATAGCTTTTTTTCTTTTTGGGCTGTTTATTATGAATACTAGTGCCCGTGGGGCTTCTACAGCGGTGCCCGCTGGGCACTGGCCTACTTGGAACGATGCAAGTTTAAATGCATCCATATACTGTATGGAGTTCTTTGTCAGGCATGCCCAAATATGGAGTATATGCAGACGTCAGAATGATGTAAGAACAGGCCAGCTCCATATATGAACCCTGGGCAGGGGCCCTGTCAGACAGAGGCCTTTTTGGGGCGGTTCTGGACAACCGTGGGTCCGACCAACTCGACACTGGGCAGTGAACTCCCTATGGTGGTGCAGAGCATATGTGTCGAATTTGAAGTCGGTGGGGCTAACGGTTCTCGAGTTACGCGGATTAGATAGATAGATAGATAGATAGATAGATAGATAGATAGATAGATAGATAGACCAGTAACACGCGCAAACGCGGGAAGCGAACGCATCTCATACATATTTGGGTTTTTTTAAGATTTATTTTTAAGTTATTTTTTAAGTTTTTAACTTAGCCATAACCATATAAGGAGTCCCCAAAGCAGCTATACGTCCAAATATGGAGTGTGTTGCATCAATCACAAACAAATCACTCAGCTCCATATATGGGCACAAAGGTGGGACACACAGACACACACACAGACACACACACAGACAGACATGATCTGCTAGGTCTCATAGTAAGTGCTCACTGCGTTCGCAATCACTGCGTTCGCAATAATACTCAGTGTCCAGTCGAGAACCAGGTGACTCAGGAACAATGCAAGTTGGGAATAGCCTGGTAAACCATCCCCGGTCACACCCGCCTCTTATTGACAGATATATTTTTTGGTTTCTGCTAAATGCCCAACCAGTGCCAGACCGCTCTGCAGAAGAGCCCAAGAGGTTACAACTAAGGCTGAGATGCCATATTTTACTGTAGTTACATTGTTTAACCTGCAGATGGTGGACTATCACCACTTTATTATTCTTCTACCTTCAAATGAACTGATGGCATCTACCCCCTCATCTGGTCCTGTTTCACACTTGACTGCACCTTAAGGTTACGCTAGGATAGGTTTAGTCATGTGTTTGGGGGACCCCCAAACACATTTCTGGAAGAAAGAAACCACAGGGAAGACAAATTTGCATATTATAATTTATAACCACACCTGGTCTATTAGACTAATGTTAACTCCATAGACACATACATGACAGAAAAGGTATGAAACTATGGTACCCCATCTTTAGGGTAATGCTTTTAGGGTGAAGGAGAAGTAGTCTGCACACCGTTTCGACCCCTTATGGGTCTTCGTCAGGTATGACGAAGACCCATAAGGGGTCGAAACGCTTCTCCTTCTCCTGTACGTATGTTTTTGTTCAGCACCTGAAAGGTTCTTTTTAGAGATGTGCATACTTTTCTTTGGACTCCGTTTCTAATGATTTTAGGCCATCCGGTGACAAGCAGACGAAAACCCACTAAGGGTCACCTAGCGAAGCATCTTTCATAAAGCGCACAATTCATTAACATTCTGATCATTACACTTTATATTATTAAACTTCCCATTTCCGCCTTCTATCTTAATCCCTCTTTCCGAAAATGTGTGTGTGTGTGTAGGTGCGAGCGTGAGTGCCTAGGCTGCACGCGTGTGCGTGCGCATGCGTGTGTTGAATTATTCAATATTGTCTGTTTAACTTTAAATGATGACCCACACCCAATAACACAAATCACACACACACACACACACACACACACACACACACACACACACACACACACTGACACACCTGACGTGGATTGTAGGGGAGATGTGTGCGTTTGTTGGTGTACTCACTCGCATGCCGTGCTGTCTGCTAGGCCTCACTGCTTCAGATGATTTGAAGCGGCCGACCCCAAGCAGCTCGCGGGCGGTTCAGCAGCCAGCTAGGGGCCATTGCCGGTGTCATGGTAGGTCTTCACCTTTTGATTGATGCCAT
>NC_137881.1:22595795-22600795 GCF_963924005.1 Protomyctophum bolini | reverse complement strand
GCCTGCACGTATTAGTTCAATCGATGTAAATGTAGTATTTTCGAGGGGCGCAGGTTTAATGTTTGTCTTTAGTTTTGTAAACGCCATTGACAATGAAGGGAAAATGTACGTCATAATGTGCCTCATTACGTCATATTGTCTCTTTATTGTTAATGCGTTTAATGTCTGTGTTGGCACCGTTTGTTTTACATCACCATTACTTCACCGAATCAACATGAGTTAGACTTTAATATATTAGCCCTTGGCCAAGTCCCGCCCCAACCCGTCCTTGTCCAAAAGGCACTTTAGCAGCGAGGGGACGGGGCAAGCTCAGCCAAGCTGTCCTTCTCCCCCGTAGAGTTGCATGTTAAATGACAGGATTTCTCCATATAAATAATCGATCAGACGCTGTCTGTGTCTCAGTGGAGGGCTGTGGACAGCTCAGAAACCGTCTTTTTGTCAGCTTCACATTCACACATTGTAAACTATTATGAAATAAAACAAAATATCCCCTAAAACCGATATTTTGATATTGGTTCGATTCTGATATAGCATTTTTAAGGCTGATATACGACCGATAGCGATGATTCCCGCCGCCGACGACGACGAGGGCACCAGCAGAGAATTTCCCATACATTTTTCCACAGACGTTTCAAAAAGTATTTATTTAAAGACCTTTCAAAGCCAGCTCCTGACAAGTCATGAAAATAAATTTCTTGGGCCGGACAAATAATTAAAAAGAAGAAAAACTCTACTGTACCCTGCCATCTTTTTCTTCTTTTATTTGTAATTATTTGTTCGGCCCAGAAAATTGCGTTTATTGTCATGATTTGTCATGATCTGAATCTTCCTCCGGTGCCCTCGAAGGGGGGCTCTATACTGTACTGCATATTAAGTGTGTGTAAGCAGCATGTGTGTAACCGTGCCTTGTGTGAGTGTGTGTGTGTGTGTGTGTGTGAGGGAGTGTGAGTGAGACACCAATAGACAACAGTCATATCTCAATAATACTGTATATTTGCAGTCAGCTCAAACCCAAAAAACAGTGACAGACTGAGAGATCAAGAGAGAGAGAGAGATAGAGAAACAAACAAAAGAAACAACTTAAAATAAAACAGTTTGTCAAATTCTATCTACATGGAATATCCCTTTACCTCCCTCGCACAGTCTCGCAACACTAATCAACAAATAAAACACATGAACAGGCAAAGGAATTGAACAAAACAAAATGAAAACACACACGACAGTCTGCACTCTTATAAGGTCAGAAAAAACAAGGTGGGAAATACTTTCGCCGACGTTGAGTTGAGGAGCGCTTGGTTTCATGTTCGGTGTGGTTTCAACGTTTTGTAGATTAATAACCACTTCGGCTATTTTTGAACATGTTGGCTTAAGTGGTTACATTAAATGTAAGTTTGTTTATATTTTTGCTTGTTTGCTCTTGTTCATACAATTATTATGAAAAGTTTTCCTCAAATTTGAACTTTAACCAAATCTTTTTGCGCGTTAAGAAACCAAGCGCTCCTCTGCCTCATCTTTTTTTCTACAAATATCAGAAACAAACCCCACAGCTATTTTGTGGGGGGTGGGGGGCTCATGGGTGAAGGGTCAAAAGGTTAATTTTAGGGTGGTAAAAAGTCACTGGGATGGTCTGTATCGTCTGGTAGAGAGAGAGAGAGACTTCAGGGAGTAAAGTAAAGCATTATAGAAAGTATCTAATGAAAACAGAAGTTGCATCCAACATGATCAGAGTTATGCCTCCTGAGAGAAAGAGAGAGAGAGAGAGAGAGAGGGGGGGGGGGGGGGGGGAGACCTCTACACAAGTTGTAACAATGAAGCACCACCTTGAACACTTGAGAAAATAGACTATCTGACTAAATGTGTCGGCAAGTATTTAGCACAGAACACTAACCGTGTAGTTCAACGGTTCTCAAACTTTTACATTTCAAGGTCACCCCTTTACTCTTGTCAGAGTTACATACTTGTAAAGGGTCTATTTAGACTCCTCTAAAACGACCCCAGAGAATCCCTGGAATCCACTTTGAGAACAATTGATATACTTGCTCGTTTTAAAAAACAAATGACATAGCTTTGTCGTCGCGTGATATCTGCGTTCTGTGTGCAGGCAGGGAGGAGAGAGAGAGAGAGAGAGAGAGAGAGAGAGTTAGCGCGGGGGGCATAAAGGGAGGTGTGTATAAAACATGAAATAAGCTGAATGACAACATAAGAACATGTTTTCCATGCATCCGTTTCAGCTCCTAAAAGGGAATCAAATGAAACAACCACACACATATTCTCAAGTTGTTTTTCTCCGTTTTTTTCCCGTCAGATTTTCTTTTCTTGTCCATCTTTTTTCTTCTTAATTTTTTTATACTCATCCCCTCTTTCCTAGTCCTGAGCTCCTCCGATTGGCTTGATTACCATCCAATCAGAGAATGGGGATATCATCAACTGCCCAGTGAGGTTAACCTTTAAGGGTTTCTTAAAAAAAAGAATAATAGTTTTCTTTTCTTTTCTACCCAGTGACCAAAATCGTCTGTAACCTGGGACTAATAACGCCTGATTTAAACTTGGTTATCTGCCTGTAAATCGAAAATAGCCGATCTACAAACTCGCAGATCGGCTATTCCCGTGCCCGCCAGTGCCGTGCAACCGAGTACAAATCAGCCTCACGAGATCACATTTTGGAACCAACAGCGAACAGGTCCCTAGGGGGACCCACTTTTGGGTCCTCGCCCCAACGTTTGAAACCCCCCAACATCCAGTCGTCTCATTGGACTGGTTTGCGGGAGCACTAAGTCTGAATCGTCCAATCACGATTGATCCCTGATGATGTTGTAGAAAGTGATGGTGATTGATATAACGGTCCAATGGGAATTATTCTTGACGACGTGGAAAGCGCGAAAATCGTCCAATCGTGTTAAGCCTCGGTGAGACGCAATACGTTTCACGCAACCGGGGCGATCTGTCCGCCCAATCAGACTGGATCCCGGGTTGAGACAACAGACTGGATCAGACCGGATCCCGGGTTGAGACATCGGCGACACAGCGTCCAATGGGATTGTTTGCCGATGAGAAACGCTTCCGTCTCGCCGTTTGGGAATGAGGGAGGGGAAGAGAAGACAGTGGGGGGGAAAGACAGTGTAGTTCCATTCCAAAAGAAAGAGGAAAGAGAGAACGAGAGAACGAGAGAAGGCCCCCGAAATGTCACAAAACGAAGTGGAGGCCTTCCTCTCTAAGTAGCATCGTCATCGTATCTTAGCAACCACGCGCGCGTCATCGTGTTCGGAAGACCGTCGCAATCTGGTTTCCCGTGGAGACTGCCGTCATGGTTGCTGCGGTGATGGGCTGGCGTGCGCGCACGCATGTGTTTGTGTGTGTGTGCGCAAGTGTGTGTGTGTGTGTGTGTGAGTGTGTGTGTTGGAGAGGAGGTCTTCTTTCTAGAACATCATGGGGTTCTTCAGAAACGGCCGAGAATCTGAGGAAACACAAACACAAACAAATGACGTTTTAATTACGTTTTCTGAAGCCGAATAGTCCCAATCCTTGATTCTGAATTTCTGATTAGCTGGTTTCCGTGATAGAACACACTATAATCTATTCCTTAGATCAGTTTATATCAATCACAGGTGTGTTATTTGTTTCTGCAGTGATCCAGCGTGTCCGTAGCAGAATGAGGTAACACTCGTTTTCCTTATACAAGCCCGGGCCCTGTGTCAGTGGTGGGAAAAAAAACACTCACACGTTTTAGTGAATTCTTTCTATGCCAACTACAAGAATTCTCGTACTTTCCCTCTACACCAGTTGTATGTCAACTACGAGAATTCTCGTAGATAAAGCTTTATGTGGTTTAGCTGAAAATCTACTTTTAACATTGGCCCTGGTTGCTATAGGCAACGACTTGCATTCCCCCAGCACCAGGAAATGTGTGCGCGCATCCCATAGTTACTAGTCACTTTGTAGAATTCGAATTTTACAAAACATACATTAATCACGATTTAGGCCATTTGAAAATCGCAGATCTACAAGCTCACTGCGTCGCATGTGACGCAACGCAACGCATTGTGAGCTTGTAGATCTGCTTTTTCAAAATAGACATTTTAAAACTTGAAATGGGACATTCTGCATCGTGAGTCGGCTTGTCAGCTTAAGATATGTTGGTGTGTCTATTAGTATTGCATGATATGACATGACCAATTGACCATACAATGACTTGTGTGTCTATTCTAGCTGAGTGATAAATAGGTGGTGAACATGTGTTTGGGTTTGCCTGTCACCGACCTAAGACTCCCATTATACCGTATCTGTCCATATTAGATAATATAAAAAAAAACCCTGCTACTTATCACGATTCAAAGACTAGCAGAAGTAGCAGACCGACAAAAGATCGCCGATGCTTTTGCGTGACGCTGTAGTTTAATCAATGAAAACAACACGGAAAGTTAAAACATGGAGTTAAGTGGTTTCTGGCAGTTGGATCGATCCAGAAGCGGTGGTGTTGCTCTCCGTACAGTAGCTCTGATTGCCAGTACAGTTACAGTTGTCGTTAGATAGATAGAAGCTCTTTAAGTGGATATTGGACCTTGTCTTGTTTCCTTCTCTGTCTCCTTCCTCCTTCTCTTCCTTCTTCCTCTAAGCTCTTCTGTTTATCTTTCTTGTCAGCTCTCTCTCCCTCTCTCTCCCTCTCTCTCTCCCTCTCTCTCTCTCTCTCTCTCATCCCTTCTTTTGTTTCACCTCTGTGTCTCCTTCCGTTCCCTGTGGTGCTGTTGTTGCATCCACCGACGTGCACGTGACACGCGTACAGCACACACACTAAAACACAGAGAACCGTGTCTTCCGAGTTTGACACGCATGCAGACCTTTCTGTCGCACACACACACACACACACACACACGCACGCACACGCGCGCGCACGCACGCACGCATATGTGCACACACGCTCCCTGTGGTGTCATTGTTTTCTGCAAACGTTGCAAAGTGTTTACATTTCTGCATAACAGCAACCATATACCCTCTATACCTCC
>NC_137881.1:22585795-22588295 GCF_963924005.1 Protomyctophum bolini | reverse complement strand
CGCCTCTCTCTGTCAATCTTTATGTTCTCCCTTCCTGTCTGTCTGTCTGTCTGTCTGTCTGTCTGTCTGTCTGTCTGTCTGTCTGTCTGTCTGTCTGTCTGTCTGTCTGTCTGATCATGTGCTATACGTACTATTTCGACTTGATTGTTACAGTAGGTGTTATAATTTTTTTAATTTGTAAACTTGATGAGGGGAAGGGGATAATGTAATCAAGCCTGTACTATACCTCCGTTACTGTAATCCAGAAGATAACACATTTTAAAATCTACTGTAAGACGTTACAGTTACCGGTTTTTTTTTATTACTCTGATTACGTAACAGCGTTCCATGTGATCCGTTACCTCCCAACCCTGTCCATCTCCTAGAAAGCAGTGAAAAAGACCATAGGACGCAATGGCAATTTGCGTGCTTGGCATTCAAGCGTTGGATTTGATGCGAGGTAATATGGCGTGCTTGGCAGTCGACGTGGTAAGTGCCAATTTATAAAGTGGCTTTAAGACACGGTGTGGTATCAGGTGAACTTGACGCAGAAATGACAGTCATTATTGACATAAAGCATATGGGAGGGGGGGGGGGGGGGGAGAGAGAGAGATAGGGAGGAAGAGAGAGAGGGAAGGAAGAAACATGGAGGAGAGAGGAAGAGAGGCTAGGAATACAGGAGGGGCGAGTAAGGGATTTAATATGACAAAAGGGGAGGAGAGAACGAGGGGGAGAGGAGACAGAGAGAGAGAGAGGTCATGTATGCTTTTAGTGGTTGACACCTTGACCCCTTTTAACCATCCCTCCTTCACTTAGCATCTCTCCATCACCCCGCCCACCCCATCCCTCCATCCATCTCTCTCTCTCTCTCTCTCTCTCTCTCTGTCTCTCTCTCCCTCTCTCTCTCCCTCTCTCTCTCTGTCTCTCTCTCCCTCTCTCTCTCTCTCTCTCTCTCTCTCTCTCTCTCTCTTTTCTTACACACACACACACACACGCACACGCACACGCACACGCACACGCACACGCACACGCACACGCACACACACACACACACACACACACACACACACACACACACACACACACACACCCCTCTCTCTCTGCAGTCTATTATGTGATTGATGGCTCACAGACAGGTGATCAATATGATATTCACAAAAACCTGACTGATTCTATGTGTGCGCGTGCGTGCGTGCATGTGCGTGTGTGTGCGTGCGTGTGCGTGTGTGCGAGCGTGCGCGCATGTGGGTGTGCGTTAACCTTTGTCCTTGGTCATCTTCTTGATGGATAGAGCTGGATTCACAGCAATATCTGCATCAGCTGAAATCACACACACAGCGCACGCACGCACGCATGCATGACATTCAGCTCGATGCATCTTTGTGTATTTTAAGCTCGGGTGTCTCCCTAGTTCTAATCTTAGTGTGTGGCCAATAATTGGCAAAATAATACGATTTTGATAAGAATAAGAATAAGAATACCAGTAAGACAACCTGAGGGCGAGAAGCGACCTCGCGGTGGTGGCAGACTGCTGGCATGGGTGGTCAGATCAACATATGGAATGAATTCTGTACGAGCCATATATGGAGCGTGTCTTGCCCAGGTAGGGCCGGGCCGTAATTTGCGTGCCTGTTGAGAACTCTAGTTTTCGCCGGCTGCCGGGCACGGCTGCACTAATAACTTTGGGACGGGCCCGTCTAGAGTTTAAATGGACAGGTATCAGTCAAAAGGGAGACATCGAAGAGGAAGGACAGGTGGGGGAGAATCAACAGAACAACAGAATAACAGGAATAACAGAACAGGTCATGCAGCTCCATATATGGAGATCTAAGGGTTTGACGTCAGATGTAGAGTTGCTGGCCAATATTGATTACATCAGGGATCTCCATATATGGGCATTTCCATATATGGGTTTCATATTGATGAGATCAGGGATCTCCATCCCTGTGACGTCACGTGATGTCACAAGGCATGACCATATATGGAGACGTGGGGTGACTAACGGGCGGACGGACATGCACGTTTTCATAGTAAATGCGACCTGCTAACCTAGTCAAATAAGTAAGTAACTAAGTAATTAAGTAGGTCGGAGAGGCTTATTGTCGGTATCAGCCAGAGAGCGGGAGTCTCTCCCCGTTCCGCAGTGCGCTAGACCCCTGGGAGATGGAGTCTCTCCCCGTTCCGCAGTGCGCTAGACCCCTGGGAGATGGATGGCTGCAGGTGGAGCACAACACCTACCATCAGCTCCCAGTACTTACCACACAAGACACCACTTGCCGTACCCAAGCCGTGCTACTCATACGTTGCCGTTGTCGGTGCTCACGATCGAACCCATGACCTTGTTGGTCAAGAGGCGAGTGCCCCAGACACCAATCAAATACTAACCAAATAAAAGTCTGTCCTTAAAACCTTGAGAAGGTTCAGTGGAAAAGGAGATAGTGCTGAATATGCTATAGGTCCATTGATCCAAGCTGGAAGGAACACAATCCACTGATTGATCACATTCATAACATGATCTGAA
>NC_137881.1:22575795-22583295 GCF_963924005.1 Protomyctophum bolini | reverse complement strand
AACGGCAAAATAAAAGGCCCACAGACATGCAGTGCTCTGTTGTTAACTCATTCACCGTCATCTGGTGGCTGGATTTATACACGAAGACCGCCACCATTCACTTCAATGTAGAACTGTCTTATTTTTAAAGCAGTTTCTCTCGGAAACGTTGAAACGGGAAGTGAAACATTTCCGCAAATGTTATTTAATTCACCCAAAACATACATTTTGTTGATCAAAAACGCAGCATGTAAGAAGAATCTGAGATATTAGGATTCTAAAAAACTCTGTTCCCATAGACAGCATAAGCCAGCAGACTTCACTTTTCATCGCAACGGGAACCGGAGTGTTACAGAAGACGATCTCGGTGGCGAATGAGTTAAATCAATTAAGACCATCTCATTGTGGTCAGCCAGCTCAGTGGCCTTGTGGTTAGAATCTCCTATACCTAAGATTAGGAGGTCAGGGTTTGATTCCCCGGCCGTAATCTACAAGCTCATAGCGCGCCAGTCTAGTCTGCTATTTTTTTTAAATCGAAGAACGACTGACATAGAAACATAGCTTTTTCAGAAAACTGTCAGGATGTAGAAGACATTTTTAGACCTGTTCTCAGGTCAAAATGGGTTAAATCGAGTTTGAAACAATGCCAGAGTTAAAAACAATAACATGCTCCAATGTGTAACTCAGACTTCATGTGACCCAGCCTGTGACCTCAGTCATTTTAAAGTGCTGGGGCTTGTTTTCTACCTTGTTTTCCTCCACCTGTCCTGCATGCTTATTTCTCTCGCAAAATTACTGGAGCAGACCCCATGCCTTCCTCTCCCCACAGACAAAATACAGCTCCTTTTTTGGCCTTCACAGTGACAGTTATTCACATGCAACAGTTTCAGAGTTCTCCGTGACATCTCTTTTGTCACACTGATGTGACAATTGATCTGTTCTGTTCTAAAACAATAGAGCAGCTGTTACTGTTTGAATGTTTCAGATTGACAAAGGGGCACGGCTGGTCAGAGTCTAGTTGGTGATGACTTCTATATGCCAAAAGAGTTTTAACAGTTATTCATAACAGCCACAGGGGTCTCCATCTCGTTGATGAACAGAAAATATTTTACTGACAACATTTAGGCCTAAATCGGCCAGTACATGTTATGTTATCGCGATGATGTAAGATGCTAAAGCGCCCCTCACTTCACACGGGTGTGATTTATTTTTGTCCCAGGATTAAGGAATGGGCGGAGAAAGGAGACGTTTCCGGCTCCATTTTTTTAGGAATGTTTTTAAAATAATACCCACGTCTATTAATTTTTTTGAAGTCACGATGAAATATTAAAGAAGACTACGTCAAGTTGCCATGCATTGCTGTACTTCAATATATTTTGACGAGAAATATTCGGGTAAAATATAGCCGTGTTTAGTGACGGTGTGACTTAGTGTCCATTGTGTGCTATCCGTCTGTGTTGGTCCACTCACTGTTAGCCAATAGCTGCTGCTGTTGCTGCTGCAGCTGCTGTTGATTGACAGCTCCCATGGCCGGCCCCCTGCCGCCTCCACCTCCCATGGCTCCTCCTCCGCCGTGGACTCCGGAGGGGGGGCTGGTGAGCCGCTCCTTATCCCAGGAGCACTCGCTCCCTCCTGGGTAGAGAGACACAGACACAGAGAGGGGTTGGATCACCGGCGGCCTGCATGGGGGCTCAGGATGGAGATTAGTTGAACAAGTTGTTAAGGTCAAAGGTACAGAAACCTTGTATGTTCACAACTGTTACTTTGCAGTGGTTCTCAAACCTTTTCATCTCATTAAAAAAAGTTCAGACCTGTCTGAACTGAGTGGTGCTGTACTGTACTTGTACTGCATGTGTGTGTGTGTGTGTGTGTGTGTGTGTGTGTGTGTGTGTGTGTGACATGGCGTGTTATGAGCTTATTGATCGGCTATTTTCGGTAGTTTTGCGAGACACTCATCGCGTGCGAAGAAGCAGAGCGCCGGGGGAGTTCACCGCCGTCCTGTGCCAATAAAAAGGTCAAAGCAAATCGAGGAGCAATTTTAGAAAAGAGCAAAGAATCCCCACCTCTGTTTCCAAATGGAAGCCCTGGAGGTATTTATTCAGTGGCAGATAGATAGCTAAGACACGCAGAGTTACAAATGGATAAATGAAATGACCTCGGAGGAGTTAAACGGTGCAGAGGGATGAGAGATAAAAACAGAAAGTGGTTTGTTGTGGGAAGAACAGAAGCTGCCGTCTGAGGCCGAGAAATAAATCCAGTTAAGTTAAAAGTCAACTCTCTCTCTCTCTCCATCTGTTTTATGTGATGCTCCATCTCCCTCCCTCCCTCCCTCCCTCCCTCCCTCCCTCCCTCCCTCCCTCCCTCCCTCCCTCCCTCCCTCACTCTCTGTGTGTGTGGTATGTCTCATTTCCTTTCTCGCCCTCTCTCTCTCTCCCTCACTCATTCGGACCCTCTCAGTGTATCTCTCTCCCTCCCTCACTGTATGTGTGTGTGTGTGTGTGTGTGTGTGCATACAGTACAAGTGCTTTCTCATCATCTTATACTTGCAGTTGTGTAGCTCTCTCTCTCTCTCTCTCTCTCTCTCTCTCATCCGTCTTCATCTCTCTCCATTAGTTTGAATTAGCGGCAGTCTCTCTCTATTACTGCCGACCAACTCCCCAGTGTGTGTGTGTGTGTGTGTGTGTGTGTGTGTGTGTGTGTGTGAGAGAGACTGTGTGTGTGCGCACGACAGCTGGGCCCCGTCCCCTCTGCCATTTACACCAGGGGAAGAAAGCAAGGGTAAACAGATGGACAGATGTTCTCTCTCTCTCTCTCTCTCCTCTGTCTTTTTCTCACACTGTCACTCCCTACTTGGCAAGCTCCACTCATTCCATCCATCTTCCATCTATGTCTCTCTCTCTCTCTCTCTCTCTCTCCTCCCTCCATCATCCCTTCAACCCTTTATCTTTCAATCTCTGTCTTCCTCACACCTGCTCTCTCTCTCTCTCTCTCTCTCTGGTGGGTCCCCGTTTTTATTTCCCCTCGTTCCCGCTACCTCGCCGTCCATCTCGTTTCCTCCCCCTCTCCCTCTGCACACTTCCTCTTTCTGTCCATCTCTCTCACTCTGTCTGTCTCTGTCTCTGTCTCTCTCTCTCTCTCTCTCTCTCTCTCTCTCTCTCTCTCTCTCTCTCTCTCTCTCTCTCTCAATACAATTAACCCTAGAACATTAAACATCCTTTTTGTCACTAAACTCGGGTATTTTTTACCCAATGTAAAATATTCTGTGGTGCCTCAACGACCCCCCCGGGGTTACGGGATAGATGAGGAAAATATTCCATAAAAAATATTTCTCATCAAAATATACTGAAGTACAGCAATACATGGCAACTTGAGATAGTCTTCTTTAATATGTCATCGTGACTTTTCACAAAAAAACAAACCTTCTATGATGTCGCTGAGCATCATGAAGGTACTGAAAGACCCACCCAACACAGACATCAGCAACATTATGCAAATTACAAAAGTATAATAGTCCGGAAAATCACCAGTGTTTAGTGTTCTAGGGGGTGATAATGATAATAATAATAATAATAAAAATAAATAATAAAGGATTTGTCACAACAAGAGTTGGCTTTGTCCACGGCGTAAACGTCTTTAAAAAAAATACTTTTTGAAAAGTCTATGGGGAATTATTTCCTGGGCTCTCGTCGGGGGGCGGGACTGCGACGCTCTAACTCCCTCCTACCTCAAGGGAACAGGCTATAGTCTCCCCGTATCTAACCTGTGTTAAATAAACAATGTGGAGGTGACACCCTCAGGCACCACAGAGAGCTGCACTGGCACCTCCTATTGGCTGGTCAGAGCGTCACAGCAATGTATACAGTCACATCTATAAACACACACAAACACGCACGCGCGCACACACACACGGCAACATAAAAGCAGTCCTCACGCCCATTCCATGTGAGCGAGAACTTAAATGAAATGAGCTGTCAAAAAATAAAAAGCCGGTGTGTGTGTGTGTGTGTGTGTGTGTGTTTGTGTGTGCGTAGTGTATGTGTGTGCGTAGTGTATGTGTGTGTGTGTGTGTGTGGGTGGTTTTGAATGGTTGTTGAAACAATGCACAGCAAACGGACACCAGATCTGTCCTTATGTAAAGGAGACAGGCCGGCTAATATCATATTCACCCCAACACAGTGTGTGTGTGTGTGTGTGTGTGTGTGTGTGTGTGTGTGTGTGTGTGTGTGTGTGTGTGTGTGTGCGTGTGTGTGTGTGTGTGCGTGTGTGTGTGTGTGTGTGCGTGCGTGCCATAATTCATGCTTGAAAATGCTGACCTTAATACAATGAAAGGAAGGGATGTACAGTGAGGATGCACGTGCACGCGCACACACACACACACAAAGTCCAAGTCAAGGTTCGATTGATACATATTGATCCCCTCCCTCATAGATAATACATGAGGTTGACCTCAGGGTGTGTGTGTGTGTGTGTGTGTGTGTGTGTGTGTGTCTGCTGTGCGGCGGCGGCCATGTTGGCGATGGTGTTGAGGTGGTTCATCTGGGACATTGCCATGGCGACGTCTGTGCATTGTGCCCTTTTCTGTGTGTGTGTGTGAGAGTGTGTGTGTGTGTGTGTGTGTGTGTGTGTGTGTGTGTGTGTGCCTGCGTGCGTGCGTGCGTGTGTTACTGTTTACTTGCATGACAACCTATAAGGTGTTGTGGCGGATGGGGAACCAGCTGTGGTAATATCCTTATTAACTGTGATCAGGTTCCTTCCATGAGAAGATAACTTCTTTCAGCGTGGTCGTCACACGCTGATGAAGGCTCGACGTTTAATGTTCTGTTATCTAGTCATTGGTTAGGTTAGGTTTAGGTGTGCTGCCCCGTTGGAGGTTAGGGTTAGGGTGAGGGTTTGAGATAGGTTGTAGTTGTAGGACTAATGACTGGTCTAACCAATGACTAGTCCTCTGTCCAGGTCACTATTTCCTTGGTCCCAGTTTTTTCCCGTCCCAGTTAGCCCTGTAGTGTGGGAGTAGGTGTATGACATTATGGTCAGACTTCCCCAAGGCAGGCCTGCAGGTGGATTTATAGGCGTCTGGTATGTTGCCATAACACTTGTCCAGGGTGCGCGCCAGGCAGGCCGGACAGTCCACGTACTGGTGTAGAGTGGGCAGGTGATCGGACAGTTCACAAGAGTTCATTGAAAGTCCCCTAGCAGCAGAACGGGTTGGTTAACTGCGCGGGACAGAGCGTTGTTGTAGCACTCGGCTATACTGGCCGCAGACCCCACAAAGTCCGGCCCAGGTACAGTACATAGGCCAGTATGATTGTAATCTGGCCAAACTCTCTTGGGAGGTAGAATGGACGAAATGAGACCACCAGGATTTCATAGTCATGTGTGCATACGCGTTCCCGGACCGTATACTGGGTAGCCCAACATGTGTCAACATAGACACACAAGCCACCACCAATAGATTTCCGTGACGTATTAGTGTCTCTGTCAGCCCGTATTATTGTGTAATCCGGCAGATTTGGGTCCGACATCTCCTCCTTCAACTAACTCTCTGTAAAACAGATGAGGTTGCTCTGTCTGAATTCGTTGTCGTATTTAACTTTAGCGACCAGTTCATTCATTTTGTTGCTCAAAGAGCGGACATTAGAAAAAGTTATTACCGGCAAAGGATGTCTGCTGCCGCGCCTCCTTAACCTGTCTCTCACTCCTCCTCTTGATCCTCGTTTCCTATCTTTATTCCATTTTCGCGTCCCGGTATTCTTTTTAAGTTGTGGATACTTGTCCAGTGAATCCAAAACAGCGTCTCCTGGATTTGCCTGAGCGATAACAGCTGAGCGCGAGTATAGGCGAGGACGCTGACTTTTCCGTGTAAACTCCATACTTCAGTGATTAAACAACTGAGAAGGCACACAGCCAGGCACAGTATCATGCCGACGTTAAACTTCATTTCGCCACAAAGATAATTGGGGTGCGATTACTTAAGACGACATAAAACACATAGAATAACAGCATACGAGACAGACAGATGAGACACTGGGTCAGCAGCAGAACCGCGCCCCCATTATGAGAGTTACAGTTGTATTGTTTATTTTCTTTTTCCATTATGGCTCCTTTCTTTCTTCTAGGAATTCTCGGGTTCCATTTCAATCTACTGTTTCTTTCCTTTATCCCCACTGGCTTGTTTATGTTTCTTGTATGACACAAAATCAGTTACAATGATTATGTATTTATATCGTATTACAGTGCGTTGTCATTTTACTGCCGTGAACAAACGATTTACTAGCACCCCTCGAAAGTAATCAGTGGATCCACCCAATGTAGATGTTATTTAGTCGCAGGCTCTTGTTAATAGTTTAAGGGCCCATGACGTAGATGTCCGTCATGGTACTTAGTACGGTCATGTGCCCGAGACGGAGATTGATTAATCTCCGTCATGAAAAATGAATAAAATTGAAAGAAAATTGTGATATCAAAACCGGTCGCATCGCTACAGCCTAGAAGCGCTTGTTGCGCAATCCTCGGTGTTGTACAACAGTGACACATCATTGAAAATGTGCCCTGCCTGTTTAGCCGACGACAACGAAAATCTTAAAACGTTAATAACTCGCAATCTAAATCATCCCCCCTAATTATAAAAAAAAATGTTATGTGTTTGACGGGCCCCGGCTGTCCAGTCGCCAGTCTCGTTACCTCCCGTTGTTGTCGATGGCATCGATAGTGTTGTGGCTATTGTTAGCTGCTACACAGACATTCACAACAACATCTGGTCCGTCGGTAAAAGTGGTCCGGGCGCTATAAACGATGGGCACATTTTATGAATGGATTAAATAACCCTGGGTCCTTAAGGTGTTAATACTTTTCACTGGGTGAATATAAATAAAAACCCATAGAGCGACTAAACTACTTTGAATGGTGGTGACAATACCTGTGCGTGCCGTGCACACCGGCGCACGTCACAGTTGTCCTACAGCACGCTTTGTTCCCCTGTTGCATTACCGACCGAGAAAACAAAAAGAACGTCAACAGTGTCTTCTTTCTGTTTTTTTCTTTCTCGCTCTGTCTTTCTCACATTCAACTGTGTTTTTTCTTTCTCAAACATCTCTTTTATTCAACTGACCTGACTGATGGCATGATAGAGTTACCATTTATCTCTCTCTCTCCCTCTATTCTCGTTTCATTCTTTGTGACGAAGTCACATTTATCATCCATATTCTTTCTATATTTACAAAGAGAGAGAGAGACCTAAAAAGACAAGAAACAGAAAGAGAGAGAGATATCCTTTCTTCTCACTGCAACAGGCTAGAGTTTCTCTAATTTACTTTGATTCTCTCCTTTCTTCTGAAACTCTTTTCACCGGCTGACCTCATAAATGCCCTGCTAGAGTTACCATTTCTCTCTCTCGCTCTCTTTTGTCTCTCTCCTTTTCCCTCTCATTTCCATTCTCAACCCCCCTCTCACTCCCTCGCTGCCCCCTCCTTTTCGCCTCTCTTGTCTTTCCTCTTCTTTCATTTCATTCAGTTGATATTTCTT
>NC_137881.1:22568295-22570795 GCF_963924005.1 Protomyctophum bolini | reverse complement strand
TAGTCAAACACACACACACACAGACACGTGTAAATGTACATAAATGGTCTCTCACACACAACATAAAAATAGCCTACATAATAGACCAAAGCACACACACGCACACGCACACACACACACACACTCGGACACAGAGTCCTAATGCCCGCTTTGCCTCAGTGCAACCGGAGGGTAATCGATGGAGAGACACAATACAACTCTCAATCATGACTATCAAACACACACACACACACACACACACACACACACACACACACACACACACACACACACACACACACACACACACACGGGCGTGCGTGCAGATCAATGCCTGTCCGCCGTGTCCACGGTTACCGAGCATCGACCCCGTCGCTAATGGTGACCACGGAACGTTGGGAATTAGTGTGTGATTGATTGACAGGCGGCATCACACGCGCACGCGCTCTCTCTCTCTCTCACGCACGCACACACACACACACGCACGCACAATGTCAGTCGATGCTTCAGAACGTATCCACGCATGTGTCCATGTGACCTCCTCCTGTGTGTGTGTGTGTGTGTGTGTGTGTGTGTGTTTAATGTCCCCAGTGAGTTGTCCATACATTGTTTACTCATCTAGTTTTCACCCACTGCATTCTAATGCCCCACCAAGGACGAACGAGAGAGAGAGAGAGAGAGAGAGAGAGAGAGAGAGAGAGAGAAAGAGAGAGAGAGAAAGAGAGAGAGAGAGAGAGAGAGAGAGAGAGAGACCTTTGACCTTTAACGATCCTTCATTGGATGGAACCGTATCATTTAAAATTGATCTAATTCAACATCAAGACATTTCAATGAACAAATGAGAGAGGGAGATAGAGATAGAGATAGAGATAGAGAGAGAGAGAGAGCAAAGGATGAGGAACTGCATTTGATGTTATTTTTTGTGTAAAGCACTTTGTAACCTCGTTTTGAAAGGTGCTATATAAATAAAGGTTTATTATTATTATTATAAAAGACAATAAATCTTCTTCTTCTTTACTTTGGATATCATGAGCAGCTTCTTCCTAAAGAGCAAAAGTGTTTATTGGCGCTGCTGATGCAACGTTTACAACCTAACCAGTCAGTGTGAGTTCCGCCGAAAACAGCCGGTGGATCCTATTGGTTCCCCTCCCCGAGAACACTGACGTCACCATATTGGGAGCGACGCCCCTCTGCACAAGTTTCACAGTTTGCCCAGGCTTTTATTTTTATTTTTTTAACAAAATGCCTGCAGTCCCCAAGGCTACATTTAGACCCGAGGATGGCTTTACTTTTGGCAACATGTCCGGCTTCTTCCTGAAGAGCACGGAGTGTTTATTGACACTGATGAGGCAACGTTTCCACCCTATCAACCGCAGCTGTGACTCCAACATTCATGCCCTCTGCATCGTTAATGGCAGAAACAACAGTGAACATCAGGCTTCTTCTCATGGTCACGTCTCAAAGTCACGTTCTGAACCTCTGTGTTTTCAACCCTTTTCATATCAAGGTAGGCATGTAATGATTTATAGTAAATCAATTACAATTAGAGATGTCCCGATACTGTATCGGTATAGGCCCGTATTTGTCATATCTGGTCATATCGGCATCGGTGAATATGACAGTCTAACCACTGATCTGACACAGGGGTAAGGGGTTGACACTATGGCAGTCTAACCACTGATCTGACACAGGGGTAAGGGGTTGACACTATGCCAGTCTAACCACTGATCTGACACAGGGGTAAGGGGTTGACACTATGGCAGTCTAACCACTGATCTGACACAGGGGTAAGGGGTTGACACTATGACAGTCTAACCACTGATCTGACACAGGGGTAAGGGGTTGACACTATGACAGTCTAACCACTGATCTGACACAGGGGTAAGGGGTTGACACTATGCCAGTCTAACCACTGATCTGACACAGGGGTAAGGGGTTGACACTATGACAGTCTAACCACTGATCTGACACAGGGGTAAGGGGTTGACACTATGGCAGTCTAACCACTGATCTGACACAGGGGTAAGGGGTTGACACTATGCCAGTCTAACCACTGATCTGACACAGGGGTAAGGGGTTGACACTATGCCAGTCTAACCACTGATCTGACACAGGGGTAAGGGGTTGACACTATGGCAGTCTAACCACTGATCTGACACAGAGGTAAGGGGTTGACACTATGCCAGTCTAACCACTGATCTGACACAGGGGTAAGGGGTTGACACTATGCCAGTCTAACCACTGATCTGACACAGGGGTAAGGGGTTGACACTATGGCAGGTAAATAAAATGTTGCCCAAACTGCAGGTGCACATTTGACTGATGAGTCTGCTATAAACACAACACGAGATATATAGCTAGATAGCAATAAACACAACATGAGATCACGACACTGGTATTCCGTATTGAATATCGGTATCGGCTATAACACAGAAATTGAGGTATCAGAAGCGAAAAAGATTTCGGAGATTCGGGACATCCCTAAGGTGATTCAATAAAATACAGGAGAATTGATACTGTA
>NC_137881.1:22560795-22563295 GCF_963924005.1 Protomyctophum bolini | reverse complement strand
TGAAGTGTCCATGAGCAAGACGCTGAACGCCTTAATTGCTCCCGATGTGCAGCTTGGTGCCTTGCATGGTTTCCTTTGATCTTCTCCTTGAATGTATACTGCACAGTCATTGCAAAGCGCCTTGGATGAAGGCGCTATATAAATGCACCATTTACACCATTGACCACAATAGCGCTGATTCCAAAAAACACAAATTGTTCCTGTTGTTCTGCATACTGTACTGCTGACCATGTGAAGAAATCACAGATTGCGGCTGTAACCTTGGCTTTTATATGAATGAAATACAAACAAATACAAAATCCGAGACCATTACCGAGACCATTAGCGTTTTATCTGCACATAATTCTCTAGTTTGACCACTACAGTTGATTGAGTCAACAACATCTTATTTTGGCAAAGTATCGGTGGTATCGCAATGCATGCATATACTTACTTATAGAAAATATCTGATCTACAAGCTCACAATGGGTCAGCGACTTGTTGTGAGCTAATAGATTGCTATAGATTGCTATATTTCTATGTGTGACAGAGTGCGACACCTGCATGCAGCCAAGCATAACATTCTCCACTAGTCCCTATACTAACATGTTAGTCCAGGTTTTTATTTTAAACATTGTCAATGCAATAGTATAGCCCAAGGGTCTGCAACCTTTTTCATTTTCATTTCATGGTTTTATTTTTGTGATAGTCATGTGTGCCATATATAATTATGACACCACATCAAAATTAAATATCCCCAACTGATTTCGATTGTCCATATAGGATACACATAACCTTAGATTTTTTTTCCTTTCACATCAAGATGTAATGATCATTAATCTCAAGCAATAACCCACCTGTCTCCCAGAATCCCTCCCGAGTCATGAGTTAGGAGTTTGAATGAATGTATAATGAATTATGTTCAGGATGTAATTTGAAGATAAACTGACTAAACTTTATTGGAATATTACATTTTAAAAGAAAAACACGTCTCTGTCTTATGCCAGTGTGCCAGTGATCACCCTCCTCTGTGCCAATGTTTGCAGCAGTGCCCAGAAGGTTGCCTATACCCCTGAAGCCTACTGTATCTAATGGCATAGTTTTTGTCAACATAGCTTCGTTTTTTCGACACCAACTGTGTGAAGATAAGATTATAGAATGGGAGGGACTGCTGTACCCCTGCAATTTAACAAACAATATACGTTTGCACTATTTAACGAACTAGAAACGTCCCATCAGATGATAATATTCATGTTTGTTTTTGTTTTGTTTTGTTTTGACACCAGCGGGTTCTCTCTTTTTTTTCAAATGAATATGAATTCAACCAGAAGAAAAAAAAATCAAGACCTTTATCCTTAAAGTTGCATTATGTGGGCTAACATCCTTTTCTACACCGGATTTCCTGCATGCGCAAGTGCTGACATTATTTGAGCTTACTCAGGGGATAAATGTAATCTTGACCATCGGGTCAACATTGGTGTCAGATCCTGTGTCTCGGCGAGACGTGATCTTTGACACAATCTAAATGTCTCAATAGAAGAAAGGTACAGTAATACAAAGGTGTGTGTGTGTGTGTGTGTGTGTGTGTGTGTGTGTGTGTGTGTGTGTAATATTGTCTGTCCTACCGGTGTGGGACAGCAGGTTGGGGGACATGTGTGTGTAATAATGTCTGTCCTACCGGGGTGAGACAACAGGTTGGGGGACATGTGTGTGTAATAATGTCTGTCCTACCGGTGTGAGACAGCAGGTTGGGGGACATGTGTGTGTAATAATGTCTGTCCTACCGGGGTGAGACAACAGGTTGGGGGACATGTGTGTGTAATAATGTCTGTCCTACCGGTGTGAGACAGCAGGTTGGGGGACATGTGTGTGTAATAATGTCTGTCCTACCGGGGTGAGACAACAGGTTGGGGGACATGTGTGTGTTATAATGTCTGTCCTACCGGTGTGGGACAGCAGGTTGGGGGACATGTGTGTGTAATAATGTCTGTCCTACCGGGGTGAGACAGCATGTTGGGGGACAGCAGGCCTGGCAGCCCCGGGTGGAGAAGCCTGGGGTTGTCCTGGAGTCCTCCCCCAGAACAACGCTTCGGAGGGCGGCCTGGGCGAGAGCTGAGATGGAGGACACAAACAGAGAGAAAGGGAGAGGGAAAACATTATTATTAATATTATTATTATTAATATTATTATTATTATTAGTATGAATGCTAACGTGAGTAACCTTGATCACGTGCTCACGCAAACAGAGCACGAGTGTGTGTGTGTAACTGAGAATTATTAGCTTGGGTCGTGACTAAATGTGCTTACACTGATGCAACGCAAAACAAATTGTGCGCGTGTCCACGCACACTGACAAATGCTGTATTCGCAAATAACACATACTCGTACCTACACAAGTATCTCTCGCGCACACGCACGCACAAACACGCGCACACACATGCTGTACATGTGCAATTAACATGAATACACATACAGAAACTAATCTCTCTCTGTCCCACACACACACACAGACACACACACA
>NC_137881.1:22550795-22553295 GCF_963924005.1 Protomyctophum bolini | reverse complement strand
ACTGTGTACAGAAACATTATCACATCCCGTCCACCTGTCTGTCTGTCTGTCTGTCTGTCTGTCTGTCTGTCTGTCTGTCTGTCTGTCTGTCTGTCTGTCTGTCTGTCTCTTCCTCCAAACGAACAGGTGTGCGATGGGACGAGACAAAAACACACTCTCTGCATTTTTAACTGGATCCCATTAAATATTAAAGACAAGCACGCACACACACGCACAAACCCACACACACTCGCGCACACACACACACACACACACACACACACACACGCTCACAATCGCTGACAAGACAAGTTATACAGGTCGATGGTCAACGTGCATCTGTTTCTGTGTGTTTGTGTGTGTGTGTGTGTGTGTGTGTGTGTGATTGCTTTAAGCATCATTACCTTACTTCCTAGGCATCTGGGCACACACACACACACACACACACACACACACACACACAAGCATACATGGCGCCCTCATATGTTTGTGTTTAAGAGGTACAGCAGATATAACAGGTTCCATACCTCTCTATCTCTCTCTCTCTCCTACTCTACTTGCTGTCCCTATTCCCTTCCCTCACTCCTCAAGTCTTTGTAGCCTGCCCCCCTCCCCTCCTCCCCCCTCTCCCTCTCTCTTTCCATAACAAACTGTAACAACAGGAAGTTTTCAATGTACCACATGAGAAGGAATGTTACATATGGAACAGGATGAGATGAGGCGGTTGGGGCTGTAATGGCAATAAGGGGAGCGGAGAGGGGGTTAAAAGAAGAACCTATAGATGAGAGACAGATGGAAGACAGTAGATAGATAGATAGATAGATAGATAGATAGATAGATAGATAGATAGATAGATAGATAGATAGATAGATAGATAGATAGATAGATAGATAGATAGATAGATAGATAGATGTTTTATCCTACATGTTTTATTATGAATAAGGAGATAAAAGTCAATAGGACAGACAGACAGACAGACAGACAGACAGACAGACTATGTAGTATGTACACGCCTTTAAGTTAGTGTCTTTCAAAAGAATAACCTTAAAGTCTATGAGGGCCTATATAACAATTCACTTGCTAAAACCAGATTGGGCAAACCTATAAGACTATATACTGTTACTGTACCCCGAGGCATCATGGGAGACTGTAAACCCTGCCGAACACAATATGGCGTAACGCACGGCTCATTGAGCACATTATCATTTAATGATAATAGCAGAGCTACTTGATTACAGTCACCTGTTGTTGTTACTTTGCTATCAACATCCGTGAGGTATACGGTCCTAACAAAGAGAGGCTGCTTATAGCGTGCACTGCCCGTTACGTACAGAGAGAAGCTTGTTTTAATCGACGTTAAAGAGAACCGAGCGGTTGTTGTTGTTTTTTCCTAACCTGACCGTGTTGTCGTCCGCATCGACTCTTCACATTTAAACGTCCGTCTGCGGCGACAGAAAGTAAAATTAATCGTAACAACAAACAAAGAAGGCGCAAAAGGAGACAACAACGCCGCTAGCCAGCTATAGCTGGAACCTGCTGGCACATGGATGAAATATGAGAGAGAGAGAGAGAGAGAGAGAGAGAGAGAGAGAGAGAGAGAGAGAGAGAGAGAGAGAGAGAGAGAGAGAGAGGAGAGAGACGGGAGAACGGAGAGAGATGACGATAACAAGGACAGACATGTGACACATGAACGAGGGAGGAGGGGAGGAGAGGAAGGAGAGGAGGGACAGTGTGGGAGAAGAAACATGGAGATTTGCGAAGAGAAGAAAAAAAAAGAGGAAGAAAAAAAAGAGGGGAGGCCGGACCAGTGATGAAGGAGAGAAAAGGAAGGGGAGGGAGAGAGAGAGAGAGAGCAGGTGGGAGGGTGGCAGTGAATGACTGCCACCCTCCACCTCTGTCCAATGAATTTCATCAACGATCTGACAATCGCTTTCTTTATCCATCTATTTATCTCGCTCTCTCTCTCTCCCTCTGTCTCAACTGTAGTATAATTTTCCTAACCATTCCCTCCCTTATTCATTTCCCCCTCCCTCCCACACTCATTCCTTCCTCCCTCCCTCCCTCCCTCCCCCACTCCCTCTCTTCATCTCTCTCCCCTTTGTTTCTCCTGCCCCCCATCTCTCTCTCTCTCTCTCTCTCTCTCTCTCTCTCTCTCTCTCTCTCTCTCCACTACCACCCTTCTCTCCCTCTCTCCCTCCTTCATCATTCTCCCTGTCCTTTGTCCATCTCTCCATCCCTTGCTTCTTTTCGCCGTTCCTTTTAACTGTATTCATCTCTCCATCTTTTTACTATTCACCCTTCCCTTCTCCCTCTCTCTCCCTATACTTCATTGCCATACTTCCCCCCCCACCCCTCCTCTCTCTAGTTAAGTCAGTGTAATGTAAATGATGTGCCATCGATCGACCTGACAGTGCAAGGACACTCACCTCTCCTTCCTCTCTCTCTCTCTCCCTCTCTCTCTTGTCATCTCTTCCTCCCGCTTCCTTTGCATGCATTGCTTCCTCTCTCCCTCTCTTTCATC
>NC_137881.1:22547610-22550595 GCF_963924005.1 Protomyctophum bolini | reverse complement strand
ATATATCCACACACACGCTCACACACACGCACATACACGCACACGCACACACACACACACACATGCGCGCGCGCGCGCCACACACACACACACACACACACACACACACACACACACACACACACACACACACAAAACAATGCAGTCATTCATCTATTGAATCAAAGAGACGGAAGCCCAGAGGAAAGTAAACATCTATCTCCCTCTCTCTCTCTCTGCGTGCGTGCGTGCATTTCTGTCCCTCTGTATTCACCTATGTCTCTCTGTTTCTCTCTCTCTTTGAGAGTAGGGAGAGAGACGAGAGATGGAGAGAGGATGGATAGAAAGAGAGAGAAATGTATCTACTTTTCATTCTGTCAATTCCCTTGAATGTAATTGCTGTTACTGTAATCATATAACAATTATTCGGTAACAGAGTAACCTAACGCCTTAGTTTTGCAAAATAGAGTACTCGGTTACTTAGTTACTTTTTCCAAAATATTGGCGTTACTTAAGTTTGTTACATTTCAGGCATCTATCTACTTAAGTTTGTTACATTTCAGGCATCTATCTACTTAAGTTTGTTACATTTCAGGCATCTATCTACTTAAGTTTGTTACATTTCAGGCATCTATCTTCCTGTTCTTTCTGTTGACAAAAAGGAAAATTTAAATTCTTCCAAAGCATTTGCGCCTTTTCCTGATAAACGGACACACTAATCTCTGTCAACGGACACTTGCACGGATGTTACACGAAAATCGGTGACTCGTGCCTTGCAGTCTGTGGTGATTGCGAAATCATTCTAATGAGTCACCAATTTTGGTGTGACCAACGGCTGACGGAATTACCAATCTTGTTTTTCATCGTTAATTAGATGCACCCGTGCGTGCATGGCAGAGATTGCGAGGAGACCGAGTGGTTGCTCTTTAGTACTGTCGTGGAAGAATTGTTTACACTGTTTTTGGATTTATTGGTGAGTAATATTAGAACATCGATGCAAATTAAAATTAAAAGAAGCCCAGCACAGCTGGGGGTCACTCTGGGTAGGCTGCATGCTTGGTTTGTTGTTCACCAAACTTCCCCGCAGGTGGGTTTTAATTAAGCAATATTACACGAGAGGGTGTGCTTTACCGTGAATATTGGCACGAGAGTGATGCGGTCAGGAACGAGGCTTTAGCCGAGCTCCGCAAGCATCACTGAATTGCCAATAATCTTCTAGGTCAGTGGTTCCCAGGGGTCCTTGAGGGAGTTCCAGGGGGTCCCCAGCTAAATGATAGTTTGTAACCAAATGGGTCTGTAACTCTGAGAGTGTAGAAATGGAACCATTTGTACATTGATTTTATAATATGAATGGGGGTCTCAGAGATAGAAGTGCCATTAAATGGGGGTCTTAATATGCATGTCAAACTGGGGGGTCCTTGAAATGAAACGGGTTGAGAATCACTGCTAGAGCCGTAAAATTATTCTCTTATGGGGGTCCCTGGCACATCTCTTCAAATGGGGGTCCGTGGGCTGATTAGGGTAAATTTGGGCGTCCTTGAACCACTGTTCTAGGTAGGGGTGCTCCGATCACGTTTATTGGGGCCGATACCGATTTATTCTCAGTAACAGCATATCAGCTATTTTGCTTCAATAGCCTGATATCAGACAAAGTGTTGAATGAAGAGAGCTGAATGCTACTACAGTAACAGAAATACAGTACAAACAAAAACAACTCTTAACCTACAGTACCAGACTGAGGTATAGTAGTTAGGGTTACACCAACTCTGCTGAGCCCTACTGGTAGCTTGGTTACAGGACAGGGGTCAACTATGGCGTGACCTCTATGATACATGCAGTGTCCCAATGCGGGTCCACTTGGTGTCCATATACGGAGCAGCCGGCCAGGCCGGAGACACCGTGGGACATCTCAAAGCCCCATGCAGTCTCCATGACACCCTGATGGCCGGAGACACCGAGGGACATCTCAAAGCCCCATGGAGACACCCTGAGGGCTCTCTCCATGTCCATGTCTCTCTGCTGTGGGCAGTGGACCTCGTCCTCTCCATAGATTTAAAAACACTGTGTACAGAAACATTATCACATCCGTCCACCTGTCTGTCTGTCTGTCTGTCTGTCTGTCTGTCTGTCTCTTCCTCCAAACGAACAGGTGTGCGATGGGACGAGACAAAAACACTCCTGCATTTTTAACTGGATCCCATTAAATATTAAAGACACGCACGCACACACACGCACAAACACTCGCGCACACACACACACACACACACACACACACACACACACACACACACACACACACACGCTCACAATCGCTGACAAGACAAGTTATACAGGTCGATGGTCCAACGTGCATCTGTTTCTGTGTGTGTGTGTGTGTGTGTGTGTGTGTGTGTGTGTGTGTGTGTGTGTGTGTGTGTGATTGCTTTAAGCATCATTACCTTACTTCCTAGGCATCTGGGCACACACACACACACACACACACACACACACACACACAAGCATACATGGCGCCCTCATATGTTTGTGTTTAAGAGGTACAGCAGATATAACAGGTTCCATACCTCTCTATCTCTCTCTCTCTCTCTCTCTCTCTCCTACTCTACCTGCTGTCCCTATTCCCTTCCCTCACTCCTCAAGTCTTTGTAGCCCGCCCCCCCTCCCCCCTCTCCCTCTCTCTTTCCATAACAAACTGTAACAACAGGAAGTTTTCAATGTACCACATTGAGAAGGAATGTTACATATGGAACAGGATGAGATGAGGCGGTTGGGGCTGTAATGGCAATAAGGGGAGCGGAGAGGGGGTTAAAAGAAGAACCTATAGATGAGAGACAGATGGGAAGACAGTAGATAGATAGATAGATAGATAGATAGATAGATAGATAGATAGATAGATAGATGTTTTATCCTACATGTTTTATTATGAATAAGGAGATAAAAGTCAATAGGACAGACAGACAGACAGACAGACAGACAGACTATGTAATATGTACACGCCTTTAAGTTAGT
>NC_137881.1:22540110-22545110 GCF_963924005.1 Protomyctophum bolini | reverse complement strand
TTCATGCACCGATGGCGGAGCAACCAACCTGCTCATCGGGAGCAATTAGGGGTTCAGCGTATTGCTCAAGGACACTTCGACACTAACGCTGGGGGAGTCTGGGATCGAACTGGGAACCTCACGGTTCCCATCCGGCTGTTTTACAGGCCACTCTACCCCTGAAATTGATCAGTTGCCTGTATATATTTACATATCAGACGTGGCTGGACTGTGAGAGGCTACAGTATAGCTGTAAGAAGGTCTGTCTGTGTGTCCAGAGAAAATCATGCAAACTGCTGGACTCCATAAGAATAGCAAACGTTATGTGCACACATGCCAGCAGACCAAATGATTAGATACATATTTTTTGGTCAGGTTTGCGTAACTCTGGCTCCGGTCGACTCCAGGCAGGGTTTCCAAGTCCGCTTATTTCCAGCAAAACTTATTTCTGTCACGACAGTTGCCAACACTGGCAACCATATTACTCTGGCAACAACCTCGTGATTGGCTGTCTGTCGGAGACAGTGAAGACTGGCAGGAACACTCACGGCTTGACGGGGAAGACACGTTTGCAATGTTAGAATGTCACTCAATATAACTTCACACCAAGAGCGGCTGCATACACGTTACTAAAATAATAACCATACTAATGTGGGGGGGGGAGAACACAACGGAGACAGCGCACGCAAACGGCCGCGAAGCCTGAGGTTGTGACGCGGGTTCGACTCCCGATCCCGATGGCCTTTACTGCATGTCTTCTCCCCATCTCTCTCCCCATTTCCTACTGTCTGTCCCTCCATAAAAAAATAAAAATAAAAGGTGAAAGCCAAAAATAAAATAAAATAAAATAAAAAGACCTGAGGCCGAGTCTACAAATGCCTTCTAAATCAGTAGCTCTCTGGTTTGGCCACGGATCCCCATCTGAAAATTACCCCAGGCCCGTGAACCGGAAGTGTTAGTTTAACACTCTCAAGATTTTTCTAAAATGTTCAAAAACGGCAGATGTGCAGTACAAGCTCACAGCGCTTGTGCAATGAAAAATGATCAACCTAATATAGAAATGCTCATAAAATGTCCAGGTTTGTTAGGCTGGTGACGTGTCATCCACGTCTTTTAGCGGTTTTAGCGTCTTTTAGCGGTTCAAGTCACACATTGTGACTTGAAGTGGGCTCTGCCAAACCACTGATAAAAATCTTAAAGAGTTTTCTCACAAACGCGTGTTGCTATAGACAGCTATACTGTATAGAGCTCAAATCTGAAATGAAACAGATGCTTTCTCGGTTCAAATGGGTAAAAAAAAAGTCAAGGGCGCTGCGATCATGCTGAAACATTGCCCAAATTTGGCATCTTTTGTTCATTCTTTGTCCTTCACTTTTTGCCCTCCTTTCCTCCAATCATTCCATCTCTGTCTTCTTGTCTCGCTGCGTATATACTTTATCCTTTAAACTTCTTATCCTTCATATATCCTCCCTCACTTCTTCTTTCAACCTGCCTTCCCTTTCTTCACCTCCGTCTCTTCTCTCACTCTCTCTCTCTCTCTGCATCTCTTTCTCCTTTTAGCCAAATAGAGGACACAGACAATCCAATAAACACCCTCACTCAACAACAGCTGGAGTGTGTGTGTGTGTGTGTGTGTGTGTGTGTGTGTGTGTGTGTGTGTGTGTGTGTGTGTGTGTGTCGAGGGAGAGAATCACAGAGTCAGCAGAAACGCAGGATGACACCCTCGGAGCTGGACGGGAATGTCACCGAAAAAAGAGGAGGATAGACAGCAAGAGAGAGAGAGAGAGAGAGATGGAGAGAGAGAGAGAGAACTCTAGGGACTCAGAATGACACATGCAGTATTACTCACTGCCCCCCCCCCCCCCCATACACACACAGTAAGTAATAAGTACTATGTATGTGTGTTATTCATGCTGTACCTCCACGACGCATATATCGTTGCTGTCCGGAAGAAACCCGCTATCTCCATAGACTAGTGTCACACAATAGCATCACAAAAGGAGCAGATTCACAAGCCCAAAACGCAGCCCGAATCGGCGGGTTTTGAGCTTGTAGATCTGATACTTGAAAAATAACAGTTTTGGACATAATGGGGTTTCCCACCCCACAGAGACGACACATAATATGAGCACAGAGAACTCTCTCTCTCTGACCAGTAAGTAGGCTACCTGTAAATCTATGTCTGGTCTCGTGAATATGAATGCATGCACGCATGCACACACGCACGCACACACGCACACACACGCACGCACGCACGCACGCACGCATGCACGCATGCACGCAGTGCACGCACACAGAGATCGAGTTAGTAAGTTGAGATCGCACAGTAAGTCCAGTTTTATGACTGGTGCAGAATACCAACAGCTGAATCAATATTAGTTTACACTGGGTCATAACACACACACACACACACACACACAGAGAGAGAGGAAGAGAGAGAGAGAGAGAGAGAGATTTTATTCTCATACAAGCATGGACAGAAACAGACCTTTCCATATAAGGAAATACACACGCACGCATGCACACGCACTCTCTCTCTCTCACACACACACACACACACACACACACACACACACACACACACACACACACACACACACACACACACACACACACACACACACACACACACACACACACACACACACCCACACACACACACAAACACACACACACACACACACACACACACGCGCGTGCGCGTTATGAAAATGATATAACCGTTAATGCCATAAAATCTAATACGCACACAAAGCAAAATATTACAACAATGATAAACATTCAGAGAACCATAAAACTTTACAGTTAAAGTCACTTATCAACTTTATTAAAGCTGCTCTGTTCTCGGCAACCATTAATGTGCGTGTGCGCGCGCGGCGTGTGTGTGTGTGTGTGTGCACGCGTGCTTGTGTGTGTGTGTGTGTGTGTGTGCACGCATGCGGGCATGTGTGTGCCAATGTACATGCGTGCAATAGTTTTTCACTTATATATCCTGACACAATTTGACATAATGTCTATGGGTTCTAGATTGATTGATTGATTGTTGATTTAGAATTATTTATTTATTTTCCTTTTGGATATATAGCTTCAATATGACCCCTCCCCCCTAGCGATGCAATTTTACATTTTATTCCCCCCCAAGGATTGCAGGGGGCGACTGAGGAATAATCAATGGGCCATTATTGTAGTGTTGACTTTGTCGACTAAAACTACTGTTATCACGGTGTGGACTCAAATGCGGAACGACCAGGCCAGGCAGGAACACATAAAGACAGTGTTCTTAACATATTTTTTTGTAAAAAGGGTAAGTGTCCCTTTAAAGGGAAACGTTAAGGAATCGGATCATAAACAGGAAATCGTTAAAGATAGTAGTATAGTTTTGTACTCATTCTGTTGTGTAGCGTCTATGGAGTTAACATTAATCTAAAAACAATATTTAAATATGTGTTCCCTGTGTAGTTTTGGTTTCTTTCTGAATAAAGTCGATGAGTCAAAAAGGCTCAATCGAAATGCATGGCTTGGGTGTGTGGTGCCGTGGCCACATGAAAGAGATCATGACACCCCGTCCTTACGGAACCAGAATCTAGTTAACATCTTAAAAGGATCCCAACCCTAATCGTCAAGTGCACATTTGAAACGTAGCGTTGGTGCCACTGAGGACGGGCACTCGCTCAGGGGGCGTGGCCTCGCGGGACCCAAAGCCTGCTGCTGTTGGCGTGTCTGCCTTTAATTATGTCTGGTCTCGTCGCATGAAGACACTTGGCTCATTGATTATTCATAACGTCTGAACTCTGTGACCACCATCCATCTATACACTCTGTGAAATGCCTTCAGACAGAGGCACACAACTCCAACCGGTTGATGAATCTGAAACGACTTGAAAAAAAAGAGGGTTCTTCAGTGTTTTTCAGCCCAAGGACCCGAGACATTAGCTGAGACATAACCCTCCCTACCGACAAAATCTAATTAAGCCTATAGTCCACAAGCCTCCACCCGCACCGCACCCTCAGAACAGCTTCCTGTTCCAAGTCCCCAGTACCACGCTCCGCACCATGGGGGACGGGGCCTTCTGCTCGGCAGCACCGTGCCTGTGGAACAGCCTTCCAAGCTATTTAAGAGCCCCGCCAGACACCGGACTCTTTTAAAACAGGCCTAAAAAGCCTTTTTATTTAGGAATGCCTTTCCGTGTTAAATTGTTATGTAGCTGCTGTCAGCAATATCCTTCTCTGCGTGACATTTTTAAACCCTGCTTTTAACCTTCTATGATTGATTATATGTTTTAAGTAGACGGCATTCTGAGATTCCCTGTGAATGAAAAGTGCAAAACAAATAAAATGTACAAAAGAAAATATGTAATAAAATGTACCTGTACATTCAGGGTTGGATTTGCTGTTGTCACTGCTTTTGAGACACGAGTTGTGAGCTTGGAGATTGGCTATTTTCACTATGTGCCCTACAAGAACAGCCAGTGAGGGCTTAAAGCTTCACTATTTAACTTTCCTCTTCTATCTTTTTCATTTTTATCCCACGATTTTTGCAACTGTAATCCTGGGCGCTATACTCTCCATTGCATGGTTTCTTCAACGGGTTGAGTACAGAGTGACGTAGAGGGTGCGCTGTGACTGGCCAGTCGCTGTGATTGACAGCCTACACCTAAACCTAACCCTAACCCTAACCGTAACCTCAGTAAAACTATACCTAAATCTAACCCTAAACCTATCTTAACCTCAGTAAAACTGTTTTGTTTTCTTTTATTTTATTTGTTATTATGTTCTTGTTGTATAATGTCTGTTTGTCTTTAAAAAAAAAAACCCAATAAATATATATACCCAATAAAAGAAAACTATACCTAAACCTAACCTCAGTAAAACCTCAGTAAAAATAAACGCAGTGGCTGGGGGCGTTTCCAAGAACCCGGAAGAACGACGGAATCCGTTGAAGAAACCATGCTAGCCTCTCCCTCTGCCAACCTGGGTAGAGCCCCGAACTGAGCTCATGGTTCCTCCAATGCACGAGGAGTG
>NC_137881.1:22517610-22530110 GCF_963924005.1 Protomyctophum bolini | reverse complement strand
CTGTTCTAAAACATAAAAGAACTGGCACAAATCTGCTCCAAATGCCATGAGGACTTATTAAAGACAAAGTCAGCTCGGTACCATTGTATAAATAGTCCAAAGTCATGACAGTGTTCTCTCCGTGCAACAGGAGTTGGAACACAAACACAGTTAATTTGGTCTCTTCCTGCTGAGACCCAGGCTGGATGGAAATACAATCAGTTTTATTTAGGGATCTACCAAAATAATCGCATTTGAACTGGGGACCGAACCTCCCACCCTGACGGGCACTTGGAATTGTAGGAGTTCGAGGCATGAAGATTGTGATAATAACCGATCTGTGAATGATTTCAATTTAACAACACAAACTTTGAAAAGGACGGTCGCCCTGGCGCCACCTATTTTGCCATGGGGGGTCCCCTGCCAGAAGCACGTGCATTTGGGGTGTCAATTGACATGAAAACGTTTGAGAGAGACCAACTGGTGTAGTGGTGTGTGTGTGTGTGTGTGTGTGTGTGTGTGTGTGTGTGTGTGTGTGTGTGTGTGTGTGTGTGTGTGTGTGTGAGCGTGGGCATGTGTGTGTGCGTGTGAGGTTACACAGGGGTTGTTAAGGAGAGAGGCAGGTATGATCTGACTTTAAGCGGCGGTGTTCGTTTGTAACTTCAGTGCGAGACAGACACAGGAATGTGTGGGGAGTCGATTCATCTTTCACAAGCCATCTCACATTCCCCCTCTTCTCTCTCTCTCTCTCTCTCTCTCTCTCTCTCTGCCTGATCCCACCCCCTCCCTCCCTCCCTCCCTCAGTGTTTCAAATTAGACAATGAAAACAATGATTTGGTGTCTGTTTCTATGTGTGTGTGTGTGTGTGTGTGTGTGTGTGTGTGTGTCCCTCCCCCACAATTTTCTCTGGTTCTCTCTCTCTCTCTCTCTCTCTCTCTCTCTCTCTCTTAACCCATTGACCCTCCATCATTCTCTCTCTCTCTCTCTCTGCTCGCACGCTGGCGACCCCCCATTCCTCTTTCTTTCTCTCCATCCCTCCTCTCTCTCTCTCTCTCTCTCGCCTCCTGTCTTGTTTTCTCCGTTTCTATTTTTCTGTTTCATTCTCTCACCCCCTTCTCTCTCTCTCCCCCTGTCTCTCTCTCTCTGTCTCTGTGTCTCTCTCCCAGTCTTTCAGTGATTTCATGCTCCAGCTGTCCTATTCTGGGGCCAGTCGGAGGCAGTGCTAACAACAATACGACTGACACAGAGATAGATAGATAGATAAATGGATGGATGGATAGTTAGACATTCCTCTCAGCCTCCCTCCTCCCAGTAGCACCATATATATATGCATCCCCTCTCGTGTCTACTGACACGGTTAGGCAAAACATGCTGTGGTTGAGCTCATGGATTCAAGCTGAATACAATCTCACGACTGGACATTTTTGTACGGCCATCAAGTCCTAAAATGTGCCATTTTAAATTGTGAAAGGACCCCCCCCCACCTATCCAACACTACAGCTGATTTCTAAACAACTAACACAATGTAAAATGATGATGTTTTAGTAATATTGTTCCTGCTATTCTATACTGTACTGCTGGCCAGGTGAATAAATCACAGATTGAGGCTTTAAACTTTGCTTTTTACATGAACTATCCTATAGACTATTTAGATTTGCATGGAAGATGCTTCGGAACATATCAAAAATGGGAATTTCATTTTAGCTTTTTTTTTTTAATCCTTAACATTAAAAAAAGAATCACACCCGTGTGAAGTGAGGAGCGCTCTTATTATCGTACATCATCATACATCATCTCGTTCCAGCCAATCACAATTTGCGTCCTCACCGTCGTCATCAATGTTTGTTGGTGTTTACACTATGATGTGAAATTGTCAATGGGAATTTAATGTTTGTGTAGGACAAAGTTTGTGGACAGTTGGACACACTAAAAGCTGGACATGGGAGTGGCTAGCACCCCTCAAACATTCAATACATGGAGGACAAAGTACTCACATGTCTGATGTCCACCTACTGGCTTCATAATAATGAAGTAATCTTCATAACACATTGACCACTTATAAAAAAGCATTATTTTACCCCCTAGTACAACCACAGTCTTACACTGCTGGCCACTAAGCAGCTCCACTGGAGCAGTTGGGGGTGCAGTGCCTTGCTCAAGGGCACTTCAGCAGTGTTAGGTGAGTGATGACCAGTCACTTGCCCACCCAGAATTCCCTGCCCGTCCGGGGAATCGAACCAGCAACCAGGACGCCTCTCTAACCTTTAGGCTATGAGAGCTTGTAGATAGTCCATTGTCAGTGCATGATATGCTTCCATAGAAGACTTCTCCAAATGACCGATATAAGTCGTGACGACTGAAAACTTGAACTTGTGTGAGCCAGAAAACAGTAACAACTACTGGATAGTAACGACAGAAGCGATAAGATAAGATAGATGGAATGAGACAGAACAATAGACGGACCAGAGTGATAGAGGGGACGGACAGAACCACACAAGCTGGTTGCCAGATGTCATCAACAGTCTATTTTATATTTTCATATGGCTCTCAGAGCTCCAGACTTTGCAAGATGAATATGCCAACCCAGGTCTGGTAAATTTAAACCAAGAGAAGCGACTACTATAGGTCGCATGGTCGCACGCGAGGCGCGCGCACACGCACACACACAGCTCCTTATATGGAGATCTAAGGGTGGCATCGGGGGCAGTGTCTTGAGTATACAGTGTTTGATGAGCCTTAATTTCCGGGCCTGTTGAGAACTCTACTAATAACTTTGGGGCAGGCCCATCTAGAGTTTGATTGGACAGGTATCAGTGAAAAAAGAGATATTGAAGAGGAAGGATATGGTCAGCTCCATATGTAAGGATTTGAGGGTTGAGTTACTGGCCGGCTCCATATATGCACAGATCTAGGTGATGATCCAGGTATACCTACGGTCGCAAGCCATTTTATACAGAATAAAAGCAAGCCCAAAGTGGCTTATAACAAGCTAACATGGCAACACTGCAAAAGAACACTTTACAGCTCCACATATGGACTACAACAACAACACGACAAAGTTAAAGTTGGACATTTTTTTTACTGTAAGTGGGTGTGTTATGTTATTTTTTATGACTGTAATATGCTAAAAGGGTCTGTGTTTGTGCTCGGGGGGCTCAAGCACTACTAACTTCCTGTCTGCCTCAAAGAGCACAAACAACTACCATGAAGGAGACAAAAACATGCAGAGATAAAAAAAAGGACACATTAAACTTAACCAAGGCCCACCCAGGAGTCTATGGCAGTGGTCCACCCAGGGGTCTATGACAGTGGCCCACCCAGGGGTCTATGGCAGTGGTTCTCAAACTGTTATGTTTTGAGGGGCGCTATACAGCTTTTTGTCGGCTTACTGTGGCAACACAAACATTCAATGCCATTGACAATGAAAGGAGAATTTACGTCATATGTGGACGAGCAAATTGGCTTTTCTAAACACAGTGAAACTGTTTTCATTCAGCTCGGGGGTTATATATATATATATATATATATATATATATATATATATATATATAATATATATATATATATATATATATATATATATATATATATATATCTCTATCACATATCACATGTCATCTTATATGATCATGTTGAAAAGATGAGGTTTTTTTAAACATTGTATCATCATGGTTAAAAGAAGTAGTATATTCAATACAACACAACATATGTAGTCAAATAGGGCAATGAAAAGGCCTCAGTTCAACAGGTATAGTCTGGAATGTATTAGTAAGGTGTTATACAATGCTCTCAAGGTGTACAAGTGGCGTTCTGGTGAGCGGCTGATCGTAGCCTGGCAGGCGGCTGTTGTTCAGCGTGTTTCGCTGGCTCATCAGATGTCCTGAGACCAGCCAAGGCTGACGACCCATAGTGGGTCACTCAAGTTCACCAAGAGGTCTGGTCTTGAAACTGAGGAAGTACAGTGTTAATGCTGTGCACTTATACTGCACTAGGGTACTAGGGTATCACTCACTCTGAACTATGAACTACTCCTTATATACAGTAGGTAGGTATAGGAGACTTAGGAGTTCAATATATAGTCCTCTGCGATCTACAAGCTCACACGGCTTCACAGTGTATATCAATGAGAAATACATTCTGAGGATTATTTCTCATTATTACACGGCTTGGTTGAATGTTTGATTCTTGTCAATCGCTGAATTCAGCTGTGTGGTTATTTCTTGATAATGACCGATCGGCTCTATAACAGACCGCTGTTCTAATCAAAGCCTCAGAGCACCTGGCTGCGCTGCTTGGATTTTTATGCCTGTATCCAACATGACAGCCATGTAAAAAACAAAAACACACAACTAAACGTTGCTCTCAGGAATGTTTTTGAAAACATATGAGGCGAGGAATAGCACTAAACAACCGTGTTGTGCTGGAAGGACGGCCAGCGCAACACTTAAGGAATACTTAAAGGAAATACTTTGATACTTTGTTCAGTTGTTACTTTTGGGCCAATTTATTAATGTACTGTATTTCAGAGAAAACGCAGTTTATATAGTTAAGGGACACAACTATAACTATCCTGGACAACGACCAGGATGTTTTTTTATTCTAGTTTATTTTGCTAGCTTTAGTTAGAATAATAATTTCTTCTTCTGTTTTCTACATGAATATAACCACATTATAACCATATACAATGACATGGGAGTTAAATGCTGCAATTTGTAAAAATGGCAAAATATGACTCCTAACGTCTTTGAAGTGGGACTAATCAACTGTCCCTGGGACTCATCTAAAAGACCATCCCTGCATCCCGGGACTCATTACATTGAAACCCCATTTACATCACTGTATTTATTAAGTAGCCGTGTAATCATCGAGTAAGTCAAGTAAGTGTAATAATGGCGATAATATACGCCACACCAGTAGTTGTTTATAAGTAACGCCCCTTTGGGGTAATGATTAATCATCCTGTCGGGCGTTATGTCTCAACAACTGTACCGGTGTGGCATACATTATATCCTTTGCATAATGACCTGCTCTCCATTGATTAAAGCCAAGGATTCCATTGCTAACGGCAGTGGTTCCCAAAGTGGCGTCCGGGGTCCACAGCTAAATGATGGTTTGTAACCAAATGGACCCTTATGGGTCTGTAACTCTGAGAGTGTACAAATGGAACCAAACGGACCCGTTAGGGTCTGATTGGGTCCTGTTAGGGTCCGTTTGGTTCCATTTGTACACTCTCAGAGTTAAATTAACATTGATTTTACGATATAAATTGGGGTCCCAGAGATAAAAATGCCATTAAAAAATGATCCGTAAGCCTAATGCATGTCAAACTGTCAAAGCTTGAAATCTTTTCAAATGGGGGTCCGCGGACTAATAATGAGTGTCAATTTGGGGGTCCTTGACATGAAAAATGTGGGGAACCACTGGCTCACGGTGATGAAAGTATACGTCCATTAATTTATGCCAGGTGGGTCCAGTGCAACGCAGTCACCTCAAAGAATTAATAAAAATAAAAATAAAGTGTTGATAAAATTATAATCAATATTTGGTTACTGCTTTATCTACTTGTCACCAAATGTTTTGAGAGACATTCTCGAGTGCAATGTTTAGCTCTAAATGACATTGTGTGTGTGTGTGTGTGTGTGTGTGTGTGTGTGTGTGTGTGTGTGTGTGTGTGTGTGTGTGTGTGTGGTTGTTTACACGGCTGCCATGTTGGAATCAAGCAGCGCAGATTGATATGAGCTGGTGGAACACCGGTGGATGTGCTTCAATACTGTTGGGCCTGTGTTGTGATACCTCGTTTTTTGGCTGTTTGTGAACGAAGAGCCAAAACCATGTGTACACCCCTACACACAAGCACACACACACACATGCGCACATACACACACACACACACGTGTGCGTGAGCGAGCGCGCGCAAACGCCTTCTTCTCATGCAGTAGTAGTTGCTTACACAGACCTTCTCGTCAGTAAACTGCAATAAACCCAAACACACAGAGAGAGACACCGTAAATCTCACCTTAATACGCCCGTGTGCAGTGTGTAGTGTGTGTGTTTGTGTGTGTGTGTGTGGGTGTTGTTTTATAGAGGCTGTAAATTTGGCTGCCGCGTTGTTTTTTTATCAGCATATTCACAAGCTGTTTAGTCAACGATGCAGATGTCACTATTACGACCACACACACACACATGCAGACACGCACGCTTATACACACACAAGATCATGGTGAGATACATGTATGCGGGCAAATTGTGTCTCTTTCTCTCTCCGTCTCACACACACACGCGCGTGCACACACACAGACACACACACACACACAGACCCGGCAGGTATATTCAGACAGGATTACATGCATGCTCCTCTATGTTTAAACATTTTCAATACCGTGTGTATGTGCATGCGTAAGCGCATGTGAATTTTAGTCCATACGTGTCTGTGGGTTTGTGCGTGCGCACATTTGTGAAGGTCACCGCGCGAGCGTGTGTGTCTGTGCGCATGGATGTGTGTGCGTGTGCGTCTGTGTGTGAAAACGTGTGTGAGAGAGTGTTATTTGATTAATGCTGAGAGCTGTGGAGTGTTTAGAAAGAGGTCGCGACCTTTCAGCTTCCATTCAATCAGACAGGGAGAGAGAGAGAGAGAGAGAGAGAGAGAATATCCCTCTAACCCCATCTCTTACCTACTCTCTCTCTCTCTCTCTCTCTCTCTCTGCTTTTTGCCCCTTGAGAATCTGATAAGCCTTACTCAGCACACACACACACACACACACACACACACACACACACATGCACACACACACACACACACACACACACACACGCACGCACGCACACGCACCAAATGCTAATAAAGCGAGCTACTTATTTACCTGAAGTGCAGTGACCACACTTAGCACTCTCTCTCCTCTCTCTCTGTATCTCCCTCCTTCCACTCTTTTATCTGCTGATCTCGTCTTTTTCTGAGTCAACACTTTCTCTCTTCCTCCTCCCTCTGTCTGTCCGTCACCCTCTCTCTCTCTCTCTCTCTTTCCATCCTCACCCTCCTCCTCCTCCTCTTCCTGTTAATTTATTCCATCGTTACTTGCGTCTTATCATGTCTCTTCTTTTCTCCTCTCTCTCTCTTTGAACCTCTCCTTACCTTCCTTAGTCCCTTCCCTCTCTCCATCCATCTCTCCTTTTTCCCTCACCCCGTCCTCTCTCTCTCTCCCCCTCCCTCCCTCCCTCCCTCCCTCTCCTGCGGCCCCAGCCAATTATCCTCTGTTTGTCCACCCGCTTTCAATAAAACACCACTTCCCGACTTTTTTCACCCTCCCTCCCTCAATCCCTCCCTCCCTCTTTCCTAACTCCTTTCTTCCTCTCCTATGTTTCATTGGTCTCCATCCACCCCCCCCCCCCCACCTTTCTCCAACTTCCTCTCCTCTCTCTCTCTTTTTTTTTCTTTTTCATTTTTAATTAACTTCTTTTGTAACTTGAAAACAAGTCCCCCACAGCCCCTCCCTCGCATGCCTTGACACTCCCTATAATCACACAAACACGCGCACGCGCGCACACACACACATACACACACACACACACACACACACACACACACATACAAATGTCTTTCTCACACTCTTTCCATCTCACAACCTCTCATCGTTCCCCAAACACACACACACACACACACACACACACACACACACACACACACACACACACACACACACACACACGTTTATACAGTATTACCATACTTGTGTGGACATCAACAGTTTAGGGCAGTGATTTTATTAATGCCATTTTTAATATATCTTTTGGAAATTTGTAATAAGCCTAAAGCCGAAAAATAGCTAGTTATTTCGGTGCATGACACTGGTAACGCAGGTACGTATGAATCATGTTTAACTGGTTTTTTTTACCATAAACCAACCATTTCTCTTAAGAGGACCGGGAAAATGGTCCCTCACAGTGTCCATTTCTCTTAAGAGGACTGGGAAAATGGTCCCTCACAGTGTCCATTTCTCTTAAGAGGACCGGGAAAATGGTCCCTCACAGTGTCCATTTCTCTTAAGAGGACCGGGAAAATGGTCCCTCACAGTGTCCATTTCTCTTAAGAGGACTGGGAAAATGGTCCCTCACAGTGTCCATTTCTCTTAAGAGGACCGGGAAAATGGTCCCTCACAGTGTCCATTTCTCTTAAGAGGACCGGGAAAATGGTCCCTCACAGTGTCCATTTCTCTTAAGAGGACTGGGAAAATGGTCCCTCACAGTGTCCATTTCTCTTAAGAGGACTGGGAAAATGGTCCCTCACAGTGTCCATTTCTCTTAAGAGGACTGGGAAAATGGTCCCTCACAGTGTCCATTTCTACAAATTATTACTATACTTGTGGGGGATATTTGGTCCTCACAAGTATAATGCAAACACACGCACGCACGCACGCACGCACGCACGCACGCACGCACGCACGCACACACACCCACCCACACACAAACACGCACACACACACGCACACGCACACGCACACACACACACTAATGAGTGTGGGACTTGCCCTGCAGAGAGATGTGTAAATGGGGGTTAAGCATGTTATTTACATATCAATTACACACACGGCTCAATCAATGATTTATGCCAATTCAGATTAGCAGCACGACGCCGCTACCGCTAAAGCAGGCTGTTTAGCTAGGATAGCGGCGGGCGCTCAATGAGGGGCTTTCAGCGAGACACGGTGGAGCTGAGAGTTCATGAATGGATGGAAAGGCTAAATAAAACAACACATTCTCACAAATACTATAGTCCAATAGCGACACATTAGGGAGGTAAAAGGATAAAGCTGTGCCTAAAGAAAGAAAAAAACACGCTTTCATCATCAGGTCTCTTGCTCGGGCCGGCTCAGAGCCAATCAGCTTCGACAATCTTCTCCGACAAAGACGGCCGCTTTGGTGGGGCGCAAAAGGCATGCTTCAAATAGCACTCGGGACAGGAGAGCACACAGCTGCCACGGTGGCATACAGAGTAAGGACACTCGGCCCGGTAATCCCAACCTGAGAACCTCGCGTCATCAAATCCCACTCTGGGTCTGACTTTGTTTTTTCTCCTCCTCTCTCACAAAAAAAGGTTATTGTTGGTTTCTGTGAGGTTATGTTTTAGGCATAAATGTTGGGGCAATTCGAGAAATTATGACATTTCTTTAACATGGTCATTATTATGTACATACTTATGCTAATCGTGACCATTATGCTAAAACCTAATTGACAGGCCCCCGGTTGTCGTCGATTATGTAAACTGTAAAGGTTTATACTGTAGTGTACCGGATGATCGATGGAGGGGTTTCCACAATGAAAGGGAGCTGGACGCGGCCTCGTGCACGTGTGTTGAAGCTGTGCCTTGGGGCCGGGCCAACGTCCCAGAGGACACAAGGAGACGACGTGCTTTAACCCATACTGGGCGGGAACGCCTTTTGGTGCTTTAAGCATTACGTTACACTTTAGCTATTGAAAAATAGCAGACCTACAAGCTCATAGCTTGTAGGTCTGACTTTTTTTATTTCGACGTCAGGCCTAAATGGGTTAATGAGACAGGACTCCCGGGAGGAGGAGGGGCTACATTTGTCATCATAGCATCCAGGAAACACGTCGTAGCTGTCTCCATATTTCAACTCTTAACCTTTGTGTTGGTAAATCAACGTCCCTACTTCATCAGCGTCATCAAAAGTATAGCGGCCGCGTTTGGAGCTTGTGAATCTGCTGCTTTTGGTGGTTCCTGAAAATAGTTTTTGAACATAGGGGGTTTCCACCCGACGGAGACCACATCCTACAGTGCTTTATACCTACAAACTCATCATTAGTATTATTATGTGAGCATAGTGGTGGCCGGACGCCATCTTTAAATGGTCAATTTTGAGGCATTAGCAGCGTTGTGGGCATACAGCATGCAGCTTTGGATTCAGCACTCCTTAATTCCCCTTAAAAAACTGGCACACTGGCATAAGTGTGAGAGAGAGAGGGTTTTTCTTTTTAAAATAATATTATATTAAATATTAAATTAAGCTCTCTCAAATGCATGCAAATCCTGCACAGAATTCTACATTCATTCAAACTGAACTCTCTGACTGCATGGGGAGGGAGTCTGGGAGAGAGGTGGGCTATTTCTAATGGTCATTACAATGTCCTGATGTGAAAGAAAATAGTCCAGAAGAAGAAAGACATGTTGTTATATTTATGGAAAATCTGTTGGAAGTCATAATGGTGTCATTATTCATAATTCAACATCATGTTGTCGGAAAATAGAAACACGGCACTTCATGACAAAAAGGACCCCTAGCCTATATGATAAATTAACAGGATTTGCGTTCAATGCTCTTTCTGCCTATATTATTGGGAGAAAATTATTTTTCAGAAATGATTGTCCTACTTCATCATACAAGAGTGTTTTGCATGAAAGTAATCGAAATAGCCTATCTACAAGCTTTACAATATTCAATTTTCACAATTCTGTAATGTCTTTCAAAATAATAATGAAAAAAATAAAAGAAAACGGTTTTGGAGATATTTCATATGAAACCGTCAACACATAGCAGAGAAACTCTTTTTAGTGCTTCAAATAATCTAGGATATCAGGTAAACATCAAGCCTAGTCTGTCTAAACAACTTAATATTCTATATAATTGTGGTGCGCGATACAATGTCTCCAAGACCACGATATGTCTTCAGAGATACCGTATATATTGTGATGCAGTGAATGGACATCCTATGATTTGCAGTTCTATATCTTAATGTATATACAAGTTCTGTAGAATGACGGTTGAAGTATTGAAGTCATTTGGTCTAAATGGTCTTTTACTCCTTTTTCTTTTAGTTTTAGTTTTGTACTGTTAATAAAAAATAACTATGCAAACCGACATGAAAAAGTATGGAGATAATGTCATGGATCATGATACTGGTTGGAAATCGAGATGTTATATTTTTCCATATCGCCCAACCCTCCTATATAACATTCTTAACATTTTAGATAAAAACAAACCGCGTCAAATAATGACACCATAGTTTAGTCTATTGTGACAAGCGGAAAGATCATACATAAGGTAGAAATGATGCACTGAGAGCAAGACAATTATGAGTTAATTGGTTGCATTTCTAAGGTTGCTAGGTGACAAGGGCTACACAGCACAGAAACAATGGCCACTTATGAAGACCAAACTACAGACCAACATGTTCCCATGTTTGCCATAATTGTGCCTCATCTTCTCATAGTTGACCTTGAAACGTTTTAGTTTCAAGGACCCCCCCCCCCCCCCCCGTAACACTGAGCGTGTACAAATGGAACCAAATGTACTGTATCTAAGGCAAGAGGCACAATAAAAGCATTAATGGTCGCCACAAGGAAATATGTTGTGTTATTGTCATATAGGTAAGACGCTTAGAGTTTACAATTAGAACAAGATGAAGGCTGGGGTTATGGTTTGGATTTGACATTTAGAGGTTATAGATTTAAGCGGTTGGGGCTATTTTTTTTTAAATGTGGTGTGGCCGTATCATATACACCACAAAATAGCTTATACAAGCTTACATCGGCTATTTCTCAGGAACTTCTCAGCCATTATCAGCTATTTTCAATGCTGTCCTAAAATGTTGAGTGTACAACCTGTGAGTGTGCGCGTGCGTGCGTGCGTGCGTGCATGCCACTGTCATCCCTAAAATAAGTCAATCAGACATTCTCAGCAGTGCTCCACCAAGTGCTGTCCTGTGGTGTTTTTGTTGTACTTTAATGCTGATGCTGATGTGTATGTGATGACGGAGTGAAATCAAAACCTTCCTCCGGGGGCTGAAGAGGCATTATGAAGACGTGCATAACGACGTAATGGCATTTCTTTAATATCTCTATAATCCTATCAGCTAAATGAAGGGATGCATATACTGTACTTGTGACAGGAACGCAAACGTCCTCAAACTCCCTAAAACTCTCCACACTCACAGGGGAAACAAAATCTGTTGACTTTTACAACAATCCTCACTACACCTCTCTCGCGCTCTCTCTCTCTCTCTGTCTCCCTCTCTCTCTAAAAGTAGACTGAAATGATTTATTCGTGACACCAATGTGTCAAACGGAGAGGGAGAGAGAGAGAGAGAGAGAGAGAGAGAGAGGAAGATGGTGTAGTTCAACTCAACAGTCGCCATGACATGTGTGTCGCACGCACGCATGCAAGCACGCACAGATTGATGGTGTGTGGTGCGTTGACAGCGCAGTGTGCATTGTTTTCTTTGAGTAGAAAATTACAGCTTTAGGACAAAAAAACGCCACAGTGACAAGCTATCACAACCACTCACACACACACACACACACACACACACACACACACAGTCACACACACATACACTTTGTGACACACACATTGATAATGTCCTTCCAAAAGACTTGATTAGTGTAAGTGTGCACACACACACACGTCCCTGATGACGGGTGGGAAGTTGTATTGTGTTCTCATCTCAGAAGCATTCATTTAAACAACTCTTATAACTGTAATCATCATGACATGTTTTTAAATGGTTTA